>NC_084574.2:11352500-11490000 GCF_033978685.3 Nerophis lumbriciformis
TAGCAGCCGCCGACACCACCATCCAGTTTAGAACCGGATGTCACAGAGGAAAGGACTTTATTACGCTTTTCTTTGCACCTTCTCACCTCTAGTCTGCAAAACCAATCATTCTATCAACATGCTCGGACTACATCATATTTAAACGTATTATTGGCTGTAAGCTGGGCACAAGGTTGTTTTGTTTTTTTATCATTTTAATATGTATTTTCTACTCTTTGGGGGAGTTAAGAAAAAAAAAGAAAAACAAATGTATGTTTCTTTTTGTCTGTATTATTTTTTTTTATATAGTATTAATTATATTTTCCTATCAAATGAAAAACAATAAAATAATAAAAAGCATATTAGGGGTTGCATTAGGGGCTAGGGGTGCAGTGCCCCACCAGAAAAACATGAAAATAGTATAATAGCTGTAATAATTTTATTTTATTTTTTTAATGTATATATATATATATATATATATATATATATATATATATATATATATATATATATATATATATAATGGTGCTATAACCTTTTATCACAGTTTATTAATAAACAATATGTGTTTGACCACTAATAATTAAAATGAGGCAATCACAGTTGTGTATATTTACCACTCCAGTCCTTTAGGTAATAAATACTATTCGTAACGCACTTTACATTTGTTTTAAATTAAAAAAATTTTTTTTTAATAAAATAAAAAATAATTAAAAAAATGTAAAATATTAAAATAGAAGGATAGAATATATAATAGAAAATTAAAATACAAATATAAACATGAAAAAACTAGATAAACACTAGATAAAACATAGAAACAGATAAAATAGAAATAAAAACATGAAAGCACTGAATAAAAACAGATAGACAAGCATCCATCCATCCATTTCCTACCGCTTATTCCCTTTGGGGTCGCGGGGGGCGCTGGAGCCTATCTCAGCTACAATCTGGCGGAAGGCGGGGTACACCCTGGACAAGTCGCCACCTCATCTCAGGGCCAACACAGATAGACAGACAACATTCACACTCACAAGCAGTGCATTTAAAAACAAGAAGGCAGAGAAACTAGATAAAAGCTGTGCTAAAAAGTTGGCTTTTTAGTCCCTTCTTAAAACGGTGGCAGTAGTGCACATTATAAACTGGTTGCTAACTGCTATCGTTTTATGCCAAAAAAAAACATTGATCCTCACACGACTCTGCCCTATTTTTAAACTGTTTTGAATCTGCCTCGCATCAAAGGCAAAAATGTATTCTAAGTAACTTTTTTCATCTGTTTTTGCTTTTTTCAGCCGTTTTGGGTTTTTTGGTAGAAAAAAAAAAAAAGGTCTTTCTTATTGCCTCTATTATTATTTTTTCATCCTATCCAATGAATTAAAACAATTCAAAAGCGTATTAGGGGCTGCATTACAGGCAATGGGGGCAGTGCCCCACCATAAATGTACAATGATGAATAGTGTAAGAGCTATAATTACATTTTTTAAATGGTGCATTAACTGTCTTTTATCACGTTTATAAGCAATGTGTTTGACCACTAATAATCAACAAGTAAAATGATGCAATGGCAGTTGTGCAGATGTACCACTCCAGTCCTTTAGGTGGCGGTAGTGTACATTACAAACTGGTTGCCAACTGCTAATATATCTGAGCTTTATGCCCCTCCCCCCCCAAAAAAAACTTGATCCTCACATGACTTTGCCTTACTTTTAGACTGTTTTGAATCTGCCTAGCATCAAAGGCGAAAATTGTTTTGTAATCATATTCTATAAGTAACTTTTTTAATCTGTTCATTTGTGATAAAATAATACAATTCTAATACAGGCAATACGAAAAATTATAATACAGGCAATAAGAAAAACAAACTGTTTTTTTTATTGCCTGTATTATACTTTTTTTTTTTTCATTTTATCAAATAAATAAATACAAATTCAAAAGCGTATTAGGGGTTGCATTAGAGGCTTGGGGGGCCCCACCAGAAATACATGTATAATAGTAAATAGTATAAATAGCTGTAATTACATTTTCGAATGCTGCTATAACCCTCTTTTATCACGATTTATTAATAAACATGTTTGACCACTAATAGGTCAAATGAGGCTATCACAGTTGTGCATATGTACCACTCCAGTCCTTTAGGTGGCGGTAGTGCACATTACAAACTGGTAACATATCAGTTTTATGCCAAAAAAAACAAAACCTTGACCCTCATGACTTTGCCCTACTTTTAGACCGTTTTGAATCTAGCATCAAAATCTAAAATCGTTTTTGTAATTGTTGTATTCCATAAGTAACTTTTAAAGAAAAAAACTGTTTCGCCTTTCTACCTTCAATAAATAAATAAACATTTAGAGTCCAACCCACAGGTATGTTTTGAGGAATTCAGCCTGGCAAAATGTTTAAGAAATAAAAATACATGAATGAATTAATAAATGGATGAATAAATTCCTACATTGATACATACTTTCTGCCTGGCAATAAAGTGAGCATTTGTTCCTTTTGTTTTACTGAAGTTTTATTGAAAACTCAAAGCGTGCGGGGGCCATTTAGATATTTTATTTTGTTAAGAAAAAAAAAAAAGAAAAAAAAGAAAAAAAAGTCTAAAAATCAGACGTATATATTTAAAAGGAAAACATTGCTAATCTAAGTGTATTGTTAGTTATTAGTATCGAAATTTCCGCTTTTTCTCATTACATTGTATTTTTGCTTATATTACTTGACATATTGATATTCAATTTACTTTTTTTTTTTAATGCTGCGGGCTCCAGTCCACCCTTTGGACACCCCTGTTTCACTGGAAATTGTTTGCCACTTGCCAAGATTTACAATCTTATTTCCAGATATTTCCTTATTTTAAGAACTATTTACTTATTTTTAGTCATTGACTTTACGTCATGATCTGAATTACAGCATAAAAAAACTAATATTTTGTCCGATCTAGTTTAAAAATGTTAAAATGTATCTGTTCAAATAAGATATTAAGGTTTTCTTCACATTGAAAACCTTGCTCAAAGATTTTGCAACATCCCGAGGAAGCTGTGTTTAAGAACTGCAAGTTGAATAATTCTTGTTTTCAGAATAAAATACTTTTTTCTCTTAAAAAATGCTATTTTCTAGATGTACAAACCTTAATTTAGGATGTTTTATGAAGTAAAAATAACGAGCTGCATGAATAATATTTGTATTCCTCAAATCTAGTCTTTTTATCTTGTATTTTCTCAGCTCGTTTTTGCACTGTACTGTATTTACTTTCTACGTATAAAGTCAAATAGTCTTTTATAAGCTAAAATTGTTTTCAATAGGTGTTTATAAGTAACCTTTTACATTTATGTTGCTGTATTTGGCTGCTACATTCAATTAAAACAACGTAAAATTGAGTAAAATGCATTACAAACCGCCATATGAAATAGAATACCTTCTAATTGTCCGTAATATCATCAAAAGGTCCAGAGAATCAGGAGAAATCACTGCACGTAAGCGGCAATGCTTACGTTCAATCCCTCAGGCGGTACTGCATCAAAAAGCGACATCAGTGTGTAAAGGATATCACCACATGGGCTCAGGAACACTTCAGAAAACCACTGTCAGTAACTACAGTTGGTCGCTGCTTTTTTTTCTTCTTTTTTTTTTCTCCAAGATGGCGGCGCGCACAGACGCAACGGCTTACGGCTCTCCATTTCAGTGCTCTTTCTTCCTTCTTTTCTTCATGTTTTTTTTCCTTTTGTGCACCACCTGTACTGCAAACACCCGGTACACCCGCCAGTCACTCTTGGATATCGGTAACTCGCACCAGATATCTGTTTCGAGCGACTTTCACCACGAGCACAACATCCCAGATGACATAGCGAGAGCACAGGGCTCTCCGTGGTTTGTTGTCGGGTCTGGGAGACGGTGCAGACGGAGGAGGGAGAGGAAGCAGAAGCGTGGCCGCAGGTCCGGCGTCTTGCTCAGGCTTAGGAAACAACCCCACAAGCCACCGCTACCGAGCCTGTTCCTCTCTAATGCCAGATCCCTTGTACAGAAGATGGACGACCTGGAGTTACAACTTGCTGGAAACCGCTATGTTCGGGACTGTTGTGCTATGATTATCACCGAAACCTGGCTTCACCCGGAAATACCCGATGCTAGCATTCAGCTAGCCGGACGCACTCTGCTCCGCCGGGACAGAACTAAGGACTCCGGTAAGAGCAGAGGAGGGGGGCTCTGTATCTACGTGCATGAGAACTGGTGCAACAACGGGACAATCACTGAACAGCACTGTTGCCCGGACGTGGAGTACATGTCTGTTAGATGTCGGCCTTTTTTTCTCCCGAGAGAGCTGTCTGTTGTTATCATCACGGCTGTGTATATTCCACCGGACGCCAAAGTAAACACAGCGCTCTCTCTTCTGCTGAACACCGTCAACGAACAGCAGCGGGCCCACCCCGACGGTGTTCATATCATAGCAGGGGATTTTAATAAGGCCAATCTCAAGACTGTACTCCCTAAGTTCTACCAGCACGTGAAGTGTTCTACAAGGGGCAAGAACACCCTGGACCACGTGTATACCAACATAAAGCACGCGTACAGAGCTACACCCCTCCCCCAGCTTGGACAGTCAGACCATCTTTCCCTCCTGCTCTCTCCTACCTACACCCCCATCAGACGCCAGGCCAGGCCTATCACAAAGACTGTTATGACCTGGCCTGACGATGCACTCCCCAAACTTCAGGACTGCTTCCAACACACAGACTGGGACCTCTTCCAACAACAGGAGCTGGAGACAGCCACAGGAACGGTGCTGGACTACATAAAGTTCTGCATCGGGAATGTGACTGTGGAAAAAACCATCCGGGTTTACCCCAACAAGAAACCCTGGATGACCAGCCAGGTCCGCACACTCCTCAGGGCCCGCGACGCAGCCTTCAGGTCAGGGGACAGGGCACTGTACAGTGTTGCTAGAGCCGACCTGAAGAGAGGGATTAAAAAAGCAAAGGCGGACCACAGGAGGTGCATAGAGTCCCATCTGTCCAGCAAAAACTCACGGGAGGTGTGGCGGGGCATTCATGACATCACGAACTTCAGAGGCTGCAATATGACAACTGCGGATCAGAGTGCGACACTGGCAGAGGAGCTTAACTGTTTCTTTGCCCGTTTCGAAACCCCCCAGCGACACTCATCTGCTCCAGCCCTGCCCCCGCCCCCACCGGGCTCCGGCGCCACTCCACTCACTGTACAGGAGCACAGTGTCAGACGAGTGCTCCTGGCTGTGAACCCCAGGAAGGCTACCGGACCAGACGGAGTACCTGGAAAGGTGCTCAGGACGTGCGCCCACCAGCTCGCTCCCCCCCTCACCAGGATCTTCAACCTCTCCCTGGCTCAGGCAGTCATCCCATCCTGCCTGAAGTCATCTACAATAATCCCGGTGCCGAAGAAGTCTCCCATCACCAGCCTGAATGATTACCGACCAGTGGCCCTCACTCCGGTAATCATGAAGTGCTTCGAGCGACTTGTTCTCCAGCACATCAAGGACCATATCCCTCCAGACTTCGACCCCCACCAGTTCGCATACCGGGCGAACAGGTCCACAGAGGACGCCATCGCTGTTGCTCTCCACTCTGCTCTGAACCACCTGGAGCAGCAGCAGAGCTACGTCCGGATGCTCTCTGTGGACTATAGCTCTGCCTTCAATACAATAATCCCGGACAGACTCTGCAATAAACTGGACACTCTTGGCCTCCCCCCTCTCACAAACGCCTGGATAAGGGACTTCCTAACAAACCGACCCCAGAATGTGAGACTTGGCCCGCACCTCTCATCCTCCCGCACGCTGAGCATCGGCTCCCCACAGGGCTGTGTGCCGAGCCCCCTCCTCTACTGCCTTTACACCCATGACTGCAGTCCGGCCCACAGTGACAACCTTACCGTCAAGTTTGCCGACGATACCACAGTGGTCGGGCTCATCTCCAGGGGTGACGAGGCTGCCTACAGAGAGGAGGTCCTGAAGCTGACGGCCTGGTCTTCGGAGAACAACCTCGCTCTCAACACCAGCAAGACCAGAGAGATCATCGTCGACTTCAGGAGGAGCAGCACCGACCCTGCCCCCCTCTACATCAACGGCGAGCGTGTAGAGAGGGTCCACACCTTCAGGTACCTTGGAGTCCACATCTCTAATGACTTCTCCTGGACAGTCAACACCACATCAATCATCAAGAAGGCTCAGCAGCGGCTACACTTCCTTAGAGTCCTCGGGAAGTACAACCTGAAGCCTGACCTGCTGCTGACCTTCTACCGCTCGTCCATCGAGAGCCTGCTGACCTACTGTATTACGGTATGGTACGGCAGCTGCACTGCAGCAGACAGGGAGAGGCTGCAAAGAGTGGTCAAGACGGCTCAGAAGATCATCGGCCGCCCTCTCCCCTCTCTGACGGACATCTACACCTCCCGCTGCCTCAACAGAGCCAGTGCCATCATCAAAGACAGCACCCACCCTGGCTCTGACCTGTTCCACCTGCTGCCCTCTGGGAAGCGCTACAGGTGCATTAAAACCAAAACAAACAGGCTAAAGAACAGCTTCTTCCCCAGGGCCATAACCATCCTGAACGGACTGCCCCATTGTCCCTCATAACTGCCTTCTCTTCGGTGCAATAACCCATTCCACCAACCACCCTGTTTTTGTTTTGTTTTGTTTTTTCATGTATATATTCATTTCATACCATATTCATTGCACTTCTACATTTTTTAAATTTTTATATATTTGCACATTGTTTTTCTAGCATGCACACATCGCACTGTATGGAATGGCCTCAATCTCGTTACCTTGCGTAATGACAATAAAGCTGATTCTGATTCTGATTCTACATCTGTAAGTGCAAGTTAAAAACTCTACTATACAAAGCCAAAGCCATTTATCAACAACACCCAGAAACGCCGCCGGCTTCGCTGGGCCCGAGCTCATCTAAGATGGACTGATGCAAAGTGGAAAAGTGTTCTGTGGTCTGACGAGTTCACATTTCAAATTGTTTTTGGGAAACTGTGGACGTTGTGTCCTCCGGAACAAAGAGAAAAAGAACCATCTGGGGATTGTTCTAGGCGCAAAGTTGAAAAGCCAGCATCTGAGATGGTATGGGGGTGTATTAGTGCCCAAGGCATGGGTAACTTACACATCTGTGAAGGCTCTGTTAATGCTGAAAGGTACATACAGGTTTTGGAGCAACATATGTTGCCATCCAAGCAACGTTATCATGGACGCCCCTGCTTATTTCAGCAAGACAATGCCATAAAAGAGTGTGGGTACTACACTGGCCTGCCTGTAGTCCAGACCTTTCTCCTATTGAAAATGTGTGGCACATTATGAAGCCTAAAATACCACAACAAAGACCCCCGGACTGTTGAACAACTTAAGCTTCAAAAAATGTGTCTCCTCAGTTCCCAAACGTTTACTGAGTGTTGTGAAAAGGAAAGGCCATGTAACACAGTGGTAAAAATGCCCCTGTGCCAACTTGTTTCCAATGTGTTGCTGCCATTAAATCCAAAGTTCATGATTATTTGCACAAATAAATGAAGTTTCTCAGTGTGAACATTAAATATCTTGTCTTTGCAGTCTACTCAATTGAATAAAAGGATTTGCAAATTACTGTATTCCGTTTTTATTTGCCATTCACACAACGTGACAACTTCCCTGCTTTTGGGTTTTGTAAGTGTTTACACATACACCACTGAGCGACGTTTTTGGGTTATTCTGCCTAGCAACAAGTGTTTCAAATATGACCAAAAAATGTCAAATAATTGATCAACTTTTATTGTTTGATTCCTTTAATACATAATTCACGCAATTGTTCATTTTTTATATAACCTTATTCATGTTTTAAATGTATACCCGACTGGTTTTAACCTACTCAGTGGCCTTAGTGGTTAGAGTGTCCACCCTGAGATGCGGGGAATTATCTGTGCATGTGATGGAGGAATGCACAGTAGAGGGTTGAAATTCTACTGAATTTGCATTAAATCGGGTTGTTTTAGCTAATAATCATGCTGCAAGATCTAGCATGTTGCATTCAATGTTTATTCCCATGGATTTCCCATTAATTACCATTAATTAGGCCCTACTCAGTGGCTTAGAGCAGACCTGGGCAAATTAAGGCCCGGGGGCCACATGCAGCCCGTTAAGCTTTTCAATCTGGCCCGCCGGACATTCACAAATAATTTTTTTAGATCTTTAAGATAGAAAGTGTAGCTGCCATTATGATGTGCAGTCATGTTTTCAAATGACCGTAAGTCTTGAACTATACAAAGTATTTCAATGCTTGGAATCTGCACTTTTGGATGATATACCAGTTACTATGGTAATCTAATTAGTTACTATGGTCATCTAATTAGTTACTATGGTAATCTACATCATAGCAGCTCAGACGAGGCACCAAGCAGTGTGGCCGGGAAGCGTTTCCACAGACGCGGAAGGAGATTTTCACAACAAAGTTCTAAAGCTTAGTGATATATCAGATACATCAGATTGTAGGTTGGTTTGTTTATTATGTTTTTGGTTTATTTATTTCACTGTTTGTTGCATTTCACTTGATTGTAAAATGCGTCGATCGAAACGGGGTGTGGCATTCATATTTTCTCAATATTCAGTGTTTTATCATTCATAGAAAAATTTAAAATTCCATTACGTTTTTTAAGGCGGTCTGTCATAACGTTTTTAGCATTCAAACAGACATTATTCTGAGGTTTTGTATTAGTGTCCCTAAAAATAGATATACCGGCCCCCAGACACATTTTTTCTCTAAGTGTGGCCCCCCAGAGTCAAAATAATTGCCCAGGCCTGGGTTAGAGTGTCCGCCCTGAGATCGGTGGATCGTGAGTTCAAACCCCGGCCGGCCGAGTCATACCAAAGACTATAAAAATGGGAGCCATTACCTCCCTGCTTGGCACTCAGCATCAAGGGTCGGAATTGGGGGTTAAATCACCAAAAAATTATTCCCGGGCGTGGCCACCGCTGCTGCTCACTGCAGCAGCGGTGATCAAGGGTGATGGGTCAAATGCAGAGAATAATTTCGCCACACCTAGTGTGTGTGTGACAATCATTGGTACTTTAACTTTAAACTCCGAAGCTTGCCAGCTTGTGCACACCAGTTTTCTGAGACTCTTATTTTGTTAGCGCAGGCAGGATGAAGCAGGGCTTTTATTGCGAAGACAGGAACCGTGCGGTCGGTCTTTAGCGTAATGTAATGCTTTAAAAAGGCAAATGAATGGCACAAAAAGCCAAAAGGCCATTATGTGGTCCATAATGGACTGTTGGAATAAAAAGTGTTTCTCGCCTTCCTGTCGGTCGTTTTTTCTTAATAATGATCTGGCAGCAGCCAGTGATCAAGGGTGATGGGTCAAATGCAGAGAATAATTTTGCCACACTTAGTGTGTGAGTGACAATCATTGGTACTTTAACTTTTTAAATCGAGTTATTATGAAATCTTTGAGCTCCTGCGTCACGCTGGAATTTGTCCCCCTCGCCGCAGTCCTCCCTGAGCCGGGGCGGCCATTAATATCCCATGAGGCACCGGGCCATGCTTCTGGCCGGCCGCCAGTGTCCCGGTTATCTGTCTAAACAATTTTCCCGGCTATTTCAGGACAGCGGGGGGGAGCGGGGGGAAACTCTCTGCCCTTGTCTCTCTCTTTCACAGCTCATCTTCCAGAGAACTCGGAGGGGGCGGAGCCTCTGCCTCCCCCTGAGCCCCGGCGCCCTCAATCATTCATAGCGAACATCACAAGTGCATTTCGGGAAGCCAAAACGTCACTTTATCATACTTCGCCATCGACGAGGAGGAGGACTAATGTCATCGTCGGATTGTTCATTTTCATATTTCAAGCCAGTAAATAATTGCATGCCTTTAAAACGCCTCCCTAATTATGCAATCATGACTAATGCCTCCGTGCTAATTGTTGCAGTGGACGAAATGGCGTGGAAAAAAAAAACCCATATGAATAATAGAATGTTAATGAATGGCACCTGGGTTAATGAGAAGTTTGCGGCGGTGTAAAAACTCTTAGGGGCGAGTCTCCCATTAGATTAGCTGTTATCATGCCGACCATTCTCAGAAACTTGTGCCAATTAGCAATTAGCACAAGTTTCTGCAACGGTGGAAACTTACAAGGGGACTTGATGAAAGTCACTTTTGGTTTCTTTAGTCCAGTAATGACCTACATTTGGACATCTTTACACACAGAATCTCCAATAGAAATCAATCATATTAAAAAATGGAAATCACACTTTTTGGGGGAATTTTGTATTGCAAGAACATGTGTTTTTATTTTTTTATGCATTCCAGGTGGTAAAATACAGCATGAACGAGGTGATTAACAATGCAACCAATGGGAATAAACTATTCCTCCCGTAAAGAAGAAAAACATCCAAAAAGCGCCAACAATGCTCCATTTATCGTGATCTGAACATTAACCAAGTATTAGCAATAATGTTATTATGAGTGCTTACACAGACAAACTATTTTTAGCGGCAAGTTGTCAAACATACATCAAATGTGCTGTTTTTTCCCCCCAACAAGTAAAATAATAAATGCATAAAACAATAATTTTAAAAAGCAATAAAATAAAATAATGGTAATAATAAATAAAGTAAGAAACCAAAGACAGCTGCATTCCTAAATGGCCTTAGAGAGATTTTGGGAATCTTGTATTGCAAGAACACATATGTTTTTATTTTTGTATGCATTCCTGGTGGTAAAATACAGCAAGAACAAGGTGTTTAAACTATTCTGCCCATAAAGAAGAAGAAAAACATCCAAAAAGCGCCAACAATGCTCCATTTACATCTCGTGATCTGAACATTAACCGAGTATTAGCAATAATGTTATTATGAGCGCTTACACAGACAAACTATTTTTAGCGGCAAGTTGTCAAACATACATCAAATGTGCTGTTTTTTCCCCCCCAACAAATAAAATAATAAATGCATAAAACAATAATTTTAAAAAGCAATAATTTTAAAAAGCAATAATAAAAGCGCCAACAATGCTCCATTAATCGTGATCTGAACATTAACCAAGTATTAACAATAATGTTATTATGAGTGCTTACACAGACAAACTATTTTTAGCGGCAAGTTGTCAAACACATCAAATGTGCTGTTTTTTCCTCCAACAAGTAAAATAATAAATACATTAAAACAATAATAATTTTAAAATGCAATAAAATCAAATAATAATAGTAATAATAAATAAAGTAAGAAACCAAAAGACAGCTGCATTCCTGAATGGCCTTGGAGAGATTTTGTATTGCAAGAACACACGTTTTTATTTTTTTATGCATTCCAGGTGGTAAAATACAGCACGAACGAGGTGATTAACAATGCAACTAATGGGAGTAAACTATTCCTCCCGTAAAGAAGAAAAACATCCAAAAAGCGCCAACAATGCTCCATTTATCGTGATCTGAACATTAACCAAGTATTAGCAATAATGTTATTATGAGTGCTTACACAAACTATTTTTAGCGGCTGGTTGTCAAACATACATCAAATGTGCTGTTTTTCCCCCCAACAAGTAAAATAATAAATGCATAAAACAATAATTTTAAAAAGCAATAAAATAAAATAATAGTAATAATAAATAAAGTAAGAAACCAAAGACAGCTGCATTCCTAAATGGCCTTAGAGAGATTTTGGGAATCTTGTATTGCAAGAACACACATTTTTATTTTTTTATGCATTCCAGGTGGTAAAATACAGCAAGAACGAGGTGATTAAACTATTCCGCCCGTAAAGAAGAAGAAAAACATCCAAAAAGCGCCAACAATGCTCCATTTACGTACATCTCGTGATCTGAACATTAACCAAGTATTAGCAATAATGTTATTATGAGCGCTTACACAGACAAACTATTTTTAGCGGCAAGTTGTCAAACATACATCAAATGTGCTGTTTTTTCCCCCCCAACAAATAAAATAATAAATGCATAAAACAATAATTTTAAAAAGCAACAATTTTAAAAAGCAATAATAAAAGCGCCAACAATGCTCCATTAATCGTGATCTGAACATTAACCAAGTATTAACAATAATGTTATTATGAGTGCTTACACAGACAAACTATTTTTAGCGGCAAGTTGTCAAACACATCAAATGTGCCGTTTTTTCCTCCAACAAGTAAAATAATAAATACATTAAAACAATAATAATTTTAAAATGCAATAAAATCAAATAATAATAATAGTAATAATAAATAAAGTAAGAAACCAAAAGACAGCTGCATTCCTGAATGGCCTTGGAGAGATTTTGTATTGCAAGAACACACGTTTTTATTTTTTTATGCATTCCAGGTGGTAAAATACAGCACGAACGACGTGATTAACAATGCAACTAATGGGAGTAAACTATTCCTCCCGTAAAGAAGAAAAACATCCAAAAAGCGCCAACAATGCTCCATTTATCGTGATCTGAACATTAACCAAGTATTAGCAATAATGTTATTATGAGTGCTTACACAAACTATTTTTAGCGGCTGGTTGTCAAACATACATCAAATGTGCTGTTTTCCCCCCCAACAAGTAAAATAATAAATGCATAAAACAATCATTTTAAAAAGCAATAAAATAAAATAGTAATAATAAATAAAGTAAGAAACCAAAGACAGCTGCATTCCTAAATGGCCTTAGAGAGATTTTGGGAATCTTGTATTGCAAGAACACATATGTTTTTATTTTTTTATGCATTCCAGGTGGTAAAATACAGCAAGAACGAGGTGATTAAACTATTCTGCCTGTAAAGAAGAAGAAAAACATCCAAAAAGCGCCAACAATGCTCCATTTACATCTCGTGATCTGAACATTAACCAAGTATTAGCAATAATGTTATTATGAGCTCTTACACAGACAAACTATTTTTAGCGGCAAGTTGTCAAACATACATCAAATGTGTTGTTTTTTCCCCCAACAAGTAAAATAATAAATGCATAAAACAATAATTTTAAAAAGCAACACAATTAAATAATAATAATAATGATAAATAAAGTAAAAAAAACAAAGAAAGCTGCATTCCTG
Source organism: Nerophis lumbriciformis (assembly GCF_033978685.3). NCBI lineage: Eukaryota > Metazoa > Chordata > Actinopteri > Syngnathiformes > Syngnathidae > Nerophis > Nerophis lumbriciformis. The sequence continues at coordinate 11,365,502 of NC_084574.2, forward strand.
AATGGCCTTAGAGATTTTTGGAATCTTGTATTTTTTATGCATTCCAGGGGGTAAAATACAACATGAACGAGGTGATTAGCAATGCAACTAATGGGAGTAAACTATTCCGCCCGTAAAGAAGAAAAAAAAAACCTCCAAAAAGCGCCAACAATGCTCCATTTACATCTCGCGATCTGAACATTAACCAAGTATTAGCAATAATGTTATTATGAGCGCTTACACAGACAAACTATTTTTAGCGGCTTTAAATATACACACACATATACACACACATATATATATATATATATATATATATATATATATATATATATATATATATATATACATACACAGTAAATACATGCATACTGTATACATACACACATATATTATATATATATATATATATATATACACACACACACACACACACACACACACACACATATATACACACACACATACAGTATATACATACAGTATATACATGCATACTGTATACATACACACACACACATATATACATACATACATACATATATATACACACACACACACACACACACACACACACACACACACATCTTCAAAATTACAAAAATTTTTTTTTGTAATTTTGAAGAATTTATCTGAATGTGCATGAACTATTTCTGTTCAAAATTGTTAGAAATGTCACATGTTAAATGTTTAAATATTAACTGTCAGTTTACTGTACTGTGCCAACTGTACTACTACCGTATTTTCCGCACTATAAGGCGCACCGGATTATTAGCCGCACCTTCAATGAATGGCATATTTCATAACTTTGTCCACCAATAAGCCGCCCCGGACTATAAGCCGCGCCTACGCTGCGCTAAAGGGAATGTCAAAAAAACAGTCAGATAGGTCAGTCAAACTTTAATAATATATTAAAAACCAGCGTTCTAACAACTCTGTTCACTCCCAAAATGTACGCAAATGTGCAATCACAAACATAGTAAAATTCAAAATAGTGCAGAGCAATAGCAACATAATGTTGCTCGAACGTTAATGTCACAACACACAAAATAAACATAGCGCTTACTTTCTGAAGTTATTCTTCATTCGTAAATCCTTCGTCTTCGGTGTCCGAAGTGAAAAGTTGGGCAAATTTACGATCCACTGGCAGATGTTGGCGTCGTCTGGCGCTGCCTCCTCGTCTTAGTGAAGGTGTGTTCGCCTTCTGTCATCCATTGTTCCCACGCAGTTAGCAGTCTAGCTTCGAATGCCCTGTTGACACCAATATCTAGCGGCTGGAGGTCTTTTGTCAATCCACCCGGAATGACGGCGAGTATTGAATTAAGCGCGTAAGCGTGTCTCTCAATGTGCTGTTATGAGCTAGCAAATACAACAACTACACTACCCAGCATGCAACGATAGTTACGAGCATGCGCGGTAGCCCTGAGAAGCGTTGTATGCTGGGAGTTAGAATGTGGTTATGAGCACGCTGTGAGTAAACGTTGAGAACTCAGTTAACACGCCTCGTCTGCATTATTTATAATTAGACAGACAACACACTTAATAGGAGCCATTTTGGGGTCTTTACATAAACACACAAATGGAAATGAAACGTCACATATCCCAGCATGCACCGCGCGCTTCTTCGTCATCCACTGTTCCCACGCAGTTAGCAGTCTAGCTTCGAATGCCCTGTTGACACCAATATCTAGCGGCTGGAGGTCTTTTGTCAATCCACCCGGAATGACGGCGAGTATTGAATTAAGCGCGTAAGCGTGTCTCTTAATGTGCTGTTATGAGCTAGCAAATATAACAACTACACTACCCAGCATGCAACGATAGTTACGAGCATGCGCGGTAGCCCTGAGAAGTGTTGTTGTATGCTGGGAGTTAGAATGTGGTTATGAGCACGCTGTGAGTAAACGTTGAGAACTCAGTTAACACGCCTCATCTGCATTATTTATAATTAGACAGACAACACACTTAATAGGAGCCATTTTGGGGTCTTTACATAAACACACAAATGGAAATGAAACGTCACATATCCCAGCATGCACCGCGCGCTTCTTCTACGGGGGAAAAAGATGGCGGCTGTTTACCGTAGTTGCGAGACCTAAACTTTATGAAAATGAATCTTAATATTTATCCATATATAAAGCGCACCGGGTTATAAGGCGCACTGTCAGCTTTTGAGAAAATTTGTGGTTTTTAGGTGCGCCTTATAGTGCGGAAAATACGGTATATGTGTCAGAGTTTGTAGGACGCGAACCCCAAGATGCAGAGAAGGCGGAAGGCGTTATACGGGAAAACATGATTTAATGTTCAAAATAAAGTAAAAACACAAACTAGGAACAGGCAAAATGGAAACAGGAACCAGAAAACAGAAAAACTGGAAATAGCAAACGGCTAACAGGATCTGGCTAACAGGAAAACAAGAAGCTAGGAGAAACCAACCGTAAATAGCTATAAGGAACAGCTTACCGCTATGACGACAGCGACAAGGACAGGTAGACACTACAATGACATCGGCAATGACAATCAGGTAGTGATGACAATGATCCAGCAGTGACTGGAGGGTAGGGCAGGTATAAATGGCAGCTGGCTGATTGACACCAGGTGTGGCCAGGTGCCAATCAGCCACAGCTGAGGGGACAGCACTCAGGGAGACAAGTAGGAAATAAAGACAAAATAAAAGTGCTGGACAGAAAACTAAGACAAACTCAGAGAAAAAACTAAAACACAGTCAAACTGTCAGGGACAAGCCTGACAATATGAGTACATATTTTCTATTGTTTCATTGAAAATAAAACCGCATCGTCCATTTGGTTGTCATCTGTTTTAATTATGAGACACAATTGTGTCAAAATCATGATTTTTACTTTAAAAAAGTAGTTTTATACTTGTGAGTGTTGATGACACAGCTCTGCAACAGTTGATATTCTAGTTTCAAGCATGTTTTACTCAATATAGCTCATCAAATCTCAGCAACAATCTGTAATATCTTACTGAGCTCATTTAGAACCAAAACACTTAAAACAAGTAAAACACTAACATAAAATCTGCTAAGTGAGAAGAATTATCTTATCAGACAGAAAATAAGCAAATATCACCCTTTTTTGAGATATTTGATATTACTTCGATTGCAGTGTTTGCAGTGTATGATATAAAAATGTATGCCTATGAAGTCTGCCTAGCAACAAGGGGTCGTAAGCTTAACATGACCAGGAAAAATATTCTACTTTTGTCCGTTGCTGCGTCTACAACTACTGTATTCTTCAGAAGTGGAGCTCCAGACAAGCAAAGAAGCTACGCCATAAAGACCCTTGATAGAAACACCAGCAGACATCTTCAATTACATCTTGAAAAAAAAAAAATTCACATTAATTAGTCTTAAGTCGCTTCCAATGATGATCCTCGGGAACGAATTCTTGCGCCGTTCGGAGAAAGACGTCTCGGCGGCGTGACTTGAATAATTCAGTCGGAGCGCGGCAACACAACTTTCACTGTAATATAACGTGAATGACGAGCAGCCTGCTGCAGTGTGGAGCTGCAGAGTGATTGTACAGTCAACGTGCTGCATGATTTATACGGCCAACTGTCCGCTGCTTCCTTCAGGGACACCATAGGCGCCTTCCATGCCTCCGCTATGGATTGATTCATCGAGCATTAACTAAAAATGTAGTGCGGCACGTGGCGTTATTAGCATTGCAGACTTGTTCAAGTTGAAATAATTGATATTCCACACACTCTTGCACTACATCAAACTTCTGCATTTTACCTGGGATTTTAGCAGCTCTCACAATGCGGACTTTTTGTAAGATGCTCTAGAACAGTGTTTTTCAACCTTTTTTCAGCTGAGGCACATTTTTTGCGTTGAAAAAATGTGTAGGCACACCACTAGTAGAAATCATTAAAACGAAACTCAGTTGACAGTAAAAAGTCGTCACAATTGTTGGATATGACTTTAAACCATAACCAAGTATACATCACTATAGCTCTTGTCTCAAAGTAGGTGTACTGCAGTGACGTGCGGTCACTGGAGGCCTCACCTGCCATCATGGAAAGAAAAAAAAATGTAAAAAGAAAAAAAAAAAATTAAATTGTTATATGTATTCAGTGATTATACTATAAAGTTATTTTCCATTTAACTTCACCAGTTTTAGATTATTTTTATTCAAAATCGCTGAATTTTCACATTTGCCGTTCAAATACTGAGAAGAGACGGTGCGGTGATCAGCAGCCAGTTGAGGCACGTCACTCAGTTGTGCCTCACCATGGATTGCGGACTCGGCTAACTGCTGGTCTGCTGTGCAGTGAGACCTATTGCTATATGAATTATATTATACATTTCCATAGTTTAGTTAGCTGAGGTATATAATGTACAGTGTATTTTGTCAACAACTGTATGTGTGTAAAGTATTTCTTGTGCTGAGCAATCATAAAACTGCTGCGAAGACGCACTGTGTGATTCTCGCAGTAATCCCGCTTCCTGGTGCCGGTTAATGCACCCCCGCCACAGAACGCACCCCCCGACGGGAGCGCCACACCAACCAAAGCCCACACCCAAACCCTCCACGTGCAGGACCGAATCCACCCAAAAAAAGTCACTTAACAAGAAGCCAAAAAGTGCAAAAACAACAATGCTCGCGCCGCAGGAGCCGTGATCGACTGCAGGGACACAACATTAGGTACACCTGCAGACTGCAGCACGGATTTCATATTTCATTCGTTCACAACTCCTCCAACACGAACACCACTGTTCCCGCACTTATAAGTAAAGGTAAGACCATAATAACATTTTTTTAAATTAAATGTGCTTTTTTGTGTGCTACAGTTTGTATGTGTAAAGTTAAAGTTAAGTTAAAGTACCAATGATTGTCACACACACACACACTTTGTGTGGTGAAATTTGTCCTCTGCATTTGACCCATCCCCTTGATCACTTGAGGGGAGCAGTGGGCAGCAGCGGCGCCGTGCCAGAGAATCATTTTTGGTGATTTAACCCCCAATTCCAAGCCTTGATGCTGAGTGCCAAGCAGGGAAGAATGCTGGTATGAGCTTTTAAACATAACCCGTTAACTGCTGCCAATCAAATGGTGAATAGGATACTCTTTAGGGTTCATATGTTTGTAAATCTGACTGATGAAGTCAGTGCCTCACCAGCCATCAACCTCACCGCACGTCACTGGTGTACTGTCACCACCTGTCATATCACACCCTGACTTATTTGGACTTTTTTGCTGTTTTCCTATGTGTAGTGTTTTAGTTCTTGTCTTGCGCTCCTATTTTGGTGGCTTTTTCTCTTTTTTTGGTATTTTCCTGTAGCAGTTTCATGTCTTCCTTTGGGCGATATTTCCCGCATCTACTTTGTTTTAGCAATCAAGAATATTTCAGTTGTTTTTATCCTTCTTTGTGGGGACATTGTTGATTGTCATGTCATGTTCGGATGCTCCCCAGTAAGTCTTTGCTGTCGTCCAGCATTCTGTTTTTGTTTACTTAGTAGCCAGTTCAGTTTTAGTTTCGTTCTGCATAGTCTTCCCTAAGCTTCAATGCCTTTTCTTAGGGGCACTCACCTTTTGTTTATTTTTGGTTTAAGCATTAGACGCCTTTTTACCTGCACGATGTCTCCCGCTGTATCCGACATCTACAAAGCAATTATCTACCTGCTGCCACCTATGGTATGGAAGAGTATTACACGGTTACTCTGCCGAGCTCTAGACAGCACCGACACTCAACAACAACACATCATTTGCAGACTATAATTACTGGTTTGCAAAAAAATATTTTTTAACCCAAATAGGTGAAATTAGATCAGCTTCCACGACCCACTAGACCAGTGGTTCTCAGATGGGGGTACGCTTACCCCTGGGGGTACTTGAAGGTATGCCAAGGGGTACGTGAGATTTTTTTTAAATATTCTAAAAATAGCAACAATTCAAAAATCCTTTATAAATATAAAGAAAAACCTATCTTTTTTTCCCCCAAATAGTTCAAGAAAGACCACTACAAATGAGCAATATTTTGCACTGTTATACAATTTAATAAATCAGAAACTGATGACATAGTGCTGTATTTTACTTCATCTCTTTTTTTCAACCAAAAATGCTTTGCTCTGATTAGGGGGTACTTGAATTAAAAAAAAAAATTCACAGCAGGTACATCACTGAAAAAAGGTTGAGAACCACTGCACTAGACTATCTCACGTTACACTAGAATATTTTTCCTGGTCATAATAAGCTTACGACCCCTTGTTGCTAGGCAGACTTCATAGGCATACATTTTTATGTCATATGTAGGGATGGGATTTGATCAGACTTTCATGGTTCCGATTCCACTTTCAATTCAGCTTAAAGATTTGGTTCCTTATCGGTTCTCTTGTCGATTCTCATTTGGAAACAAGAGAACAAAAATGTGGATTGGCATCAACTTTGTTTACTTTAAATCAGGGGTGGCCATTACGTGGATGGCGAGCTAGCGGTGGATGGTGGGTCAGTCCATCGCCAGCCAGGCATTGAAACAATCAATCTTCACCAAGACGTCACTATAACACAGGTGTCAAACTCAAGGCCTGGGGGCCAGATCTGGCCCGCAAACACCTGGAAATGATATGTGTCAATAAAGTACTTATTTTCTCAGTAAATGCAATTTATTTTTCCTTATTTTGACAGAAAAAATATATGTACTGCTTGAAATTGCATGCCTTTTAAACTTTAATAGTATCAAATATTGCAACAAATATTACAGTATTATCCGCAAATGTCTAAATAAAAATACTTCACTTTACAGCAAACCACCTGTCAAATTAATAAAAATTACAATAACTGTTTCATTGTTTTTTTTACAGCATATTACTGTAAATTGAAAAAAAAACTACCAGTTTTTTGTGTTAAAATTCTGTTGACTGAGCTGCCAGTTTTTGACTGTAAAATCTAGGATTGTTGTTTTTAACGGTGTATTACTGTAAATGGAAAGACTGTTTGTTTTTACGGAAGAAAAACGGCCAGCTGAGTTGCCAGAATAAAAACAAATAACTTGTACTGTTTTTCCATGTTGTAAAAACCAATGTCAATTTAACACAAAAATTTTGGCAACTAAGCTGCCAGCTTTTTCCGTAAAAAACAAAAAACAAAACAGTGATACCGTAAAATGTTTTAAAAAAACCCCACAAAAAACCCCCACTATATTTTACAGTAAAATGTTGTAAATGTAAAGTCTTTACAGTAAAATTGACAGTCTACTTAAAACAATTAATAATGAAATCCAGAGGCAAATTCATACATTATTCACTGTTACACTGCAAAAACTAAAATCTAAGTAAGATTAAATATCTCAAGTAAGGGTGATATTTGCTTATTTTCTGTTTGATAAGATAATTCTTCTCACTAAGCAGATTTTATGTTAGTGTTTTACTTGTTTTAAGGGTTTTGGTCCTAAATGATCTCAGTAAGATTTGATGAGCTATATTGAGTAAAACATGCTTGAAGCTGACGGCCTGGTCTTCGGAGAACAACCTCGCTCTCAACACCAGCAAGACCAGAGAGATCATCGTCGACTTCAGGAGGAGCAGCACCGACCCTGCCCCCCTCTACATCAACGGCGAGCGTGTAGAGAGGGTCCACACCTTCAGGTACCTTGGAGTCCACATCTCTAAAGACTTCTCCTGGACAGTCAACACCACATCAATCATCAAGAAGGCTCAGCAGCGGCTACACTTCCTTAGAGTCCTCGGGAAGTACAACCTGAAGCCTGACCTGCTGCTGACCTTCTACCGCTTGTCCATCGAGAGCCTGCTGACCTACTGTATTACGGTATGGTACGGCAGCTGCACTGCAGCAGACAGGGAGAGGCTGCAAAGAGTGGTCAAGACGGCTCAGAAGATCATCGGCCGCCCTCTCCCCTCTCTGACGGACATCTACACCTCCCGCTGCCTCAACAGAGCCAGTGCCATCATCAAAGACAGCACCCACCCTGGCTCTGACCTGTTCCACCTGCTGCCCTCTGGGAAGCGCTACAGGTGCATTAAAACCAAAACAAACAGGCTAAAGAACAGCTTCTTCCCCAGGGCCATAACCATCCTGAACGGACTGCCCCATTGTCCCTCATAACTGCCTTCTCTTCGGTGCAATAACCCATTCCACCAACCACCCTGTTTTTGTTTTGTTTTGTTTTTTCATGTATATATTCATTTCACACCATATTCATTGCACTTCTAAATTTTTTAAATTTTTATATACCGGTATTTGCACATTGTTTTTCTAGCATGCACACATCGCACTGTATGGAATGGCCTCAATCTCGTTACCTTGCGTAATGACAATAAAGCTGATTCTGATTCTGATTCTGAAACTAGAATATCAACTGTTGCAAAGCTGTGTCAGCAACACTCAAGTATAAAACTACTTTTTTAAAGTAATAATTTCTTATTTCAAGCATGAAATAAAAAATCATGACTTTGACACAATTGTGTCTCATAATTAAAACAGATGACAGCCAAATGGACTTTGCTGTTTTATTTTCAATGAAACAATAGAACACACGTACTCATATAGTAGTACAGTTGGCACAGTACAGTAAACTGACAGTTAATATTTAAACATTTAACATGTGACATTTTGAACAATTTTGAACAGAAATAGTTCATGCACATTCAGATAAATTATTCAAAATTACAATTTAAAAAAATGTTGGCCGGGGGCCGGGCTGTATATATGCGCACTAATTGACTGAAAGAGCACGCACTTGGCGCGATGATGTCATGTTGTCGATGGAAAAATGTATGTTTAGACCATATGATTTGCCTGAGCGGCTAGGAGACCCCGAGAGTAACAAGCGGTTGCCTTGTTGCCTTTCCATTAAGAACAATAAATTAGTTTTTAGTATAAGTTTGCTGGTTTCAAGAAATGTAATGCCGAGCGCATATCATTATGTCAAGATAATGGCACTAGCATTTACTTCATTTAAGAATATTTTTCAACATATTGAGCAAAAATGTATTTTTTACCAAGAAAAGTGCACTTGTTAATAGTGAGAATATACTTATTTTAAAGGTATTTTTGGATCCATTGAAGTTAGCTAATTTTACTTGTTTTGGAAAGTCTTGACAAGCCAAATTGTCTTGTTCTATTGGCAGATAATTTTGCTTAGTTCAAATAAACTACCCCAAATTTTTAAAAAATGTTTTCTTGTTTTTGAACACTGACTTTTTGCAGTGAACAAGCGGCCCTCTGATGGCAGCCATGTGGCCCTCAATGAAAACCACTTTGCTGCTATAGAAAGTAGCACACATAATTCCATCATATCACCAAAGTTTGTCACGATACAGTGATACTGGAAGAAAAGCGTCCTAAATATACTGTACATGACAAACTACTCTTCTGTAATGTCAACAACAACAAAAATAAATAAATAAATAACCGTATTTTTCGGATTATAAATCGCTCCGGAGTATAATTCGCACCGGCCGAAAATGCATAATAAAGAAGGAAAAAAAACATAAGTCGCACTGGAGTATAAGTCGCATTTTTGGGGGAAAATGTATTTGATAAAAGCCAACACCAAGAATAGACATTTGAAAGGCAATTTAAAATAAATAAATAGTGAACAACAGGCTGAATAAGTGTACGTTATATGAGGCATAAATAACCAACTGAGAACGTGCCTGGTATGTTAACGTAACATATTATGGTAAGAGTCATTCAAATAACTATAACATATAGAACATGCTATACGTTTACCAAACAATCTGTCACTCCTAATCGCTAAATCCCATGAAATCTTCTTCCTCGGTGTCGCTTCTGAACAACTCTGCCAACTCCAAAGGTAGACAATGCGGCGCTATTTTACGGTAATGTGTTAATTTCCAGAGTATAAGTCGCTATGAAAAAAACAGCGACTTTTAATTCGAAAAATACGGTAAGTAAATAATAATTACAAAAACTCCCACAGAAATGTGGCTACATGTTGCTAAACTCCAGCCAGGCATTTAAGATCAACTTGACGGCTTTTTAAGCTTTGTTTTTTTAAGCTATTTTAACCTTGGCAGTATGCCCACAAAATAGAAATGCTAACAATGCTAACAGCTAGCATGCTAATAGCTAGCATGATAACAGCTAGCGTGCGCGGAAACCTGCGTGGCTACTTTGTGAGAACACAGAAAAGTGGGCTAAATGTGACAAAAGTTATATAAATGTGAGCAAAATATATCAGCAAATATAGTGTGGTTGTATTTACACGTCGGACACACCATATACTCTTGCTGCAATAGTTGCTAAAGTGCTAAATGTCAATGTGACAAGCAACATGCTAAAGCTAGCACCGAGCAACGCAAGTGCGATGTACATTTTTGTTGTGCTCAATTTACGTCCCAGACGAGTTATGAGCGTTCCAGTTACGAGGCCAGAAACCGCCAAGGGGAGTGCACCATTTAAAGGGGAACATTATCACCAGACCTATGTAAGCGTCAATATATACCTTGATGTTGCAGAAAAAAGACCATATATTTTTTTAACCGATTTCCGAACTCTAAATGGGTGAATTTTGGCGAATTAAACGCCTTTCTATTATTCGCTCTCGGAGCGATGACGTCTCAAACACATTATAAACACCGGGTCAAATCAGCTCTGTTATTTTCCGTTTTTTCGACTGTTTTCCGTACCTTGGAGACATCATGCCTCGTCGGTGTGTTGTCGGAGGGTGTAACAACACGAACAGGGACAGATTCAAGTTGCACCAGTGGCCCAAAGATGCGAAAGTGGCAAGAAATTGGACGTTTGTTCCGCACACTTTACCGACGAAAGCTATGCTACGACAGAGATGGCAAGAATGCGTGGATATCCTGCGACACTCAAAGCAGACGCATTTCCAACGATAACGTCAAAGAAATCTGCCGCCAGACCCCCATTGAATCTGCCGGCGTGTGTGAGCAATTCAGGGACAAAGGACCTCGGTAGCACGGCAAGCAATGGCGGCAGTTTGTTCCCGCAGACGAGCGAGCTAAACCCCCTGGATGTCTTGGCTCACACCGTCCCTTATGCCACCAAAGTTAATCAAGAGAAGAATATCGACCCTAGCTTCCCTGGCCTGCTGACATCAACTCCAAAACTGGACAGATCAGCTTTCAGGAAAAGAGCGCGGATGAGGGTATGTCTACAGAATATATTAATTGATGAAAATTGGGCTGTCTGCACTCTCAAAGTGCATGTTGTTGCCAAATGTATTTCATATGCTGTAAACCTAGTTCATAGTTGTTAGTTTCCTTTAATGCCAAACAAACACATACCAATCGTTGGTTAGAAGGCGATCGCCGAATTCGTCCTCGCTTTCTCCCGTGTCGCTGGCTGTCGTGTCGTTTGTCGGTTTCGCTTGCATACGGTTCAAACCGATATGGCTCAATAGCTTCAGTTTCTTCTTCAATTTCGTTTTCGCTACCTGCCTCCACACTACAACCATCCGTTTCAATACATGCGTAATCTGTTGAATCGCTTAAGCCGCTGAAATCAGAGTCTGAATCCGAGCTAATGTCGCTATAGCTTGCTGTTCTATGCGCCATGTTTGTTTGTGTTGGCATCACTATGTGACGTCACAGGAAAATGGACGGGTGGTTAAAATCAGGCACTTTGAAGCTTTTTTTAGGGATATTGCGTGATGGGTAAAATTTTGAAAAAAACTTCGAAAAATAAAATAAGCCACTGGGAACTGATTTTTAATGGTTTTAACCCTTCTGAAATTGTGATAATGTTCCCCTTTAACTTGTAGAGCTACACTTTCCATCATTTTCAGCAGACTGCATTGCAAAATGATTACTCCCGCTCAAGCGAGAGCCACGCAGGAATGGGCCACATAAACACCTTCCCTACTGTAACTTAAATATGTGCACAAAAGCAAAAATACATAGAGAAAAGCTTATCTTTGGCATGGTGAGAACCCGAGTAAGAGGCTCACTAACACTGCAAATATTCCTCCATTCGTCCCCATTAAATGTCCCGACTGGAGACACAAATTAGCGAGTGACTCACCTCTCATTTCCTGACTAACATTCAACGCGAGATCAGAGTCGAGTTACTTCCACGAGCTCTGACCATCTTAGCCTGATGCAAAGCAGGCTGGCTGTAATTATTCAGATTGCCCTCCGTTATTATCTGGAGTAGCTGCTTTAATGGCCTCAGAAGGCCTAAAAAGTCTTGCGTGCATTATGCTTTTTGCATGTGCGCTGAAATGCTGGCAGAAATAAATGAAGGGGTTTCTGAACATGACAACTTTACTTTTGAAATACATTAAAACTATTAAGGTGAAACGCCACCTTAGTGCTCTGTTGGAGGTAACATCAATTTGATGATTATAATTTGCTCTTGATACCATCATTAGTGGTCGAGCCTGTCAACACATCTCCAGCTCAAATTGTACAAAAAGAGGATTTGTACTCACTAGAGCAGTGGTTCTTAACCTGGGTTCGGTGAGTCGGGCTCAGGGGTTCGGCGGACGTCGAGACACACCCGACTCATCGTGTAAATAAAAACTTCTCCCTATCGGCGTATTACGGATACGGCAACAGCAGAAGTCACACTGATTTGCAGGTGTGTAATTTGTTGTGAGTTTATGCACTGTGTTGGTTTTGTTCTTTGAACAAGGTGATGTTCATGCACGGTTCATTTTGTGCACCAGTAAAAAAAAACATGGTAACACTTTAGTATGGGGAACATATTCACCATTAATTAGTTGCTTATTAACATGCAAATTAGTAACATATTGGCTCTTAACTAGTCATTATTAAGTACTTATTAATGCCTTATTCGGCATGGCCTTATTATAACCTTAACCCTCTAACCCTAACCCTAACCAAATAACTCTAAATTAAGTCTTTGTGACTTAGAATATGTTCCCCATACTAAAGTGAATTTGAAAAAGAAACATTTTATTTTTCACTAAAGAAGGGTTCGGTGAATGCGCATATGAAACTGGTGGGGTTCGGTACCTCCAACAAGGTTAAGAGCCACTGCACTGGAGGCAGCAGTCGCTTATTATACAACCATAGGGGGTCAATCCTGTCAACACACCTCTAAGTAGTTTTTTGTACCTACCAACGGAAGCACTATGTGTTTTAAGAAACCATAATTAGAAGGTTAATCCTGTCAACTCACCTCTAAGTAATGTTTTGTACTTCCAATAAGCACTATTTGTTTTAATAAACCACCTTAGGAAGGTTAATCCTGTCAACACACCTTCAACTCTATTGTGAAAAAAAGAGGATTTGTTCTTACAAGAGGCAGCAGTCTCTCATAATACAACCATAGGCAATCAATCCTGTCAACTCACCTCTAAGTAATATGTTGTACTTCCAATGAGAAGCACTATTTATTTTAATAAACCACCATAGGAAAGTTAATCCTGTCAACAGACCTTCAACTCTATTGTAAAGTAAAAGAGTATGTGTTCTTACTAGTGGCAGCAGTCACTCATACAACCACAGGGGGTCAATCCTGTCAACTCACCTCTAAGTAATGTGTTAGTGCTTCCCATTGGAAGTACTATTTCTTTTAATATGCCACCTTAGGAAGGTTAATCCTGTCAACACACCTTCAACTCTATTGCGAAAAAAGATGATTTGTTCTTACAAGAGGCAGCAGTCGCTCATAATACAACCATAGGCGGTCAATCCTGTCAACTCACCTCTAAGTAATATTTTGTACTTCCAATAAGAAGCCCTATTTCTTTTAATAAACCACCATAGGAAAGTTAATCCTGTCAACAGACCTTTAACTATTGTAAAGTAAAAGATGATTTGTTCTTACTAGAGGCAGCAGTCACTCATACAACCATAGGGGGTTAATCCTGTCAACTCACCTCTAAGTCATGTTTTGTACTTCCAATGGGAAGCACTGTTTTAATATGCCACCATAGGAAGGTTAATCCTGTCAACACACCTTCAACTCTATTGTAAGGAAAAATATTATTTGTTCCTACAAGTGGCAGCAGTCACTCATACAACCATAGGGGGTCAATCCTGTCAACTCACCTCTAAGTAATGTTTTGTACTTCCAATGGGAAGCACTGTTTGTTTTAATATGCCACCCTAGGAAGGTTAATCCTGTCAACACACCTTTAACTCTATTGTAAAGAAAAATATGATTTGTTCTGACTATAGGCATCAGTCACTCATACAACCATAGGGGGTCAATCCTGTCAACTCACCTCTAAGTAATGTGTTGTACTTCCAATGGGAAGCATTATTTGTTTTAATATGCCACCATAGGAAGGTTCATCCTGTCAACACACCTTTAACTCTATTGTAAAGAAAAATATGATTTGTTCTTACTATAGGCATCAGTCACTCATACAACCATAGGGGGTCAATCCTGTCAACTCACCTCTAAGTAATGTTTTGTATTTCCAATGGGAAGCACAAGTGGCTGGCTAGCTTCTGTAGACAACAGGGACTAACGTTTATTGATAATTGGCCCTCTTTCTGGGGCAAACCAGGCTTGCCGATGAGGGACGGCCTTCACCCTAACCAGGAAGGCGCCATCATCCTGTCTAAGAACATAGACTACTGTTTAAGTCACATTTGACTAACTACACTAGAGCAAGCCCGGTCACAGGCAATTACAGAGCCTGCTAGTCCGGGTGAGGAGTCAGTTAAGCTAGAACTAGCCAGCACAAGGCTGGATAATTCCTGTACGCATAGCAATTTTCTTAGAATAACACACAACTCACATAATGTGTTTTCTGTTGTGAATGTGTCCGGGGTAGATATGCATTCTACTGAGGTGGCAAATCATGATGCGTTCAGTCGATCGCAGCATCAAGCAAACAATCTGAAAATTCCCGTCGTATCAATTCCTAGATATGGTCGAAACTATTTAAAGTGCACTACGTATAATAAACGCAACATTATTAATATTTCTACTACGGATAATTTAAACAAAAACTTGTCAAAACAGCCCAATACTTATAATATGGGCTTTTTAAACATAAGATCATTGTCTCCCAAAACGTTATTAGTTAATGAGGTCATTAGAGACAACAATCTTAACGTCATTGGTCTTAGCGAAACCTGGCTCAAACCAGACACATTTTTTGCCCTAAATGAGGCATCTCCTCCTAACTATACGAATGCGCATATTGCCCGTCCCCTTAAAAGGGGTGGGGGGGTCGCACTAATATACAATGAAAACTTTAACCTTACCCCTAACCTAAATAATAAATACAAATCGTTTGAGGTGCTTACTATGAGGTCTGTCGCACCGCTGCCTCTCGATATGGCTGTTATCTACCGCCCCCCAGGGCCCTACTCGGACTTTATTAATGAATTCTCAGAGTTCGTTGCTGATCTAGTGACGCACGCAGACAATATAATCATAATGGGGGACTTTAATATCAATATGAATACCCCATCGGACCCTCAGTGCGTGGCGCTCCAGACTATAATTGATAGCTGTGGTCTTACACAAATAATAAATGAACCTACGCATCGCAACGGCAATACGATAGATCTAGTGCTGGTCAGGGGTGTCACCACCTCCAAAGTTATGGTACTCCCGTATACTAAAGTAATGTCCGATCATTACCTTATAAAATTCGAAGTTCTGACTCATTGTCAACAAACTAATAATAATAATAACTGCTATAGCAGCCGCAACATTAATGCTGCCACAACGATGACTCTTGCTGACCTACTGCCTTCGGTAATGGCACCATTCCCAAATTATGTCGGCTCTACTGATAACCTCACTAACAACTTTGACAATGCCCTGCGCAAAACCATTGATAGTATAGCACCGCTAAAACAAAAAAGGGCCCCTAAAAGGCGCACCCCATGGTTTACAGAGGAAACCAGAGCTCATAAATTATCATGTAGAAAGTTGGAACGCAAATGGCGCGCGACCAAGCTTGAGGTTTTCCATCAAGCATGGAGTGATAGTTTAATATCGTATAAACGCATGCTTACCTTAGCTAAAGCTAAACATTACTCAAATCTCATCCGCCTCAACAAAAACGACCCTAAATTTTTGTTTAGTACAGTAGCATCGCTAACCCAACAAGGGACTCCTCCCAATAGCTCCACCCACTCGGCAGATGACTTTATGAATTTCTTTAATAAGAAAATTGAACTCATTACAAAGGAGATTAAAGACAACGCATCCCAGCTACAACTGGGTTCTATGAACACAGATACAACTGTATCTACGACGGATACTGCAATACAAAATAGTCTCTCTCTTTTTGATGAAATAACATTAGAGGAACTATTACAGCGTGTAAGTGGGATAAAACAAACATGTTTACTTGACCCACTTCCTGGGAAACTTATCAAGGAGCTTTTTGTATTATTAGGTCCATCAGTGCTAAATATTATAAACTTATCACTTTCCTCTGGCACTGTTCCCCTAGCATTCAAGAAAGCGGTTATTCATCCTCTGCTCAAAAGACCTAACCTTGATCCTGACCTCATGGTAAACTACCGACCGGTGTCCCACCTTCCCTTTATTTCGAAAATCCTCGAAAAAATTGTCGCACAGCAGCTAAATGAACACTTAGTGTCTAACAATCTCTGTGAACCTTTTCAATCCGGTTTCAGGGCAAATCACTCTACGGAGACAGCCCTCGCAAAAATGACTAATGATCTACTGCTAACGATGGATTCTGATGCGTCATCTATGTTGCTGCTTCTTGATCTTAGCGCTGCTTTCGATACCGTCGATCATAATATTTTATTAGAGCGTATCAAAACACGTATTGGTATGTCAGACTTAGCTTTGTCGTGGTTTAACTCTTATCTTACTGACAGGATGCAATGCGTCTCCCATAATAATGTGACCTCGGACTATGTTAAGGTAACGTGCGGAGTCCCTCAGGGTTCGGTTCTTGGCCCTGCACTCTTTAGTATTTACATGCTGCCGCTAGGCGACATCATACGCAAATACGGTGTTAGCTTTCATTGTTATGCTGATGACACCCAACTCTACATGCCCCTAAAGCTGACCAACACGCCGGATTGTAGTCAGCTGGAGGCGTGTCTTAATGAAATTAAACAATGAATGTTCGCTAACTTCTTGCAACTCAACGCCAAGAAAACGGAAATGCTGATTATCAGTCCTGCTAAACACCGACATTTATTTAATAATACCACCTTAACATTTGACAACCAAACAATTACACAAGGCGAATCAGTAAAGAATCTGGGTATTATTTTCGACCCAACTCTCTCCTTTGAATCACACATTAAGAGTGTTACTAAAACGGCCTTCTTTCATCTCCGTAATATCGCTAAAATTTGTTCTATTTTATCCACTAGCGACGCTGAGATCATTATTCATGCGTTCGTTACTTCTCGTCTCGACTACTGTAACGTATTATTTTCGGGTCTCCCTATGTCTAGCATTAAAAAATTACAGTTGGTACAAAATGCGGCTGCTAGACTTTTGACAAGAACAAGAAAGTTTGATCATATTACGCCTATACTGGCTCACCTGCACTGGCTTCCTGTGCACTTAAGATGTGACTTTAAGGTTTTACTACTTACGTATAAAATACTACACGGTCTAGCTCCGTCCTATCTTGTCGATTGCATTGTACCATATGTCCCGGCAAGAAATCTGCGTTCAAAGAACTCCGGCTTACTAGTGATTCCCAGAGCCCAAAAAAAGTCTGCGGGCTATAGAGCGTTTTCTATTCGGGCTCCAGTACTATGGAATGCCCTCCCGGTAACAATTAGAGATGTTACCTCAGTAGAAGCATTTAAGTCCCATCTTAAAACTCATTTGTATACTTTAGCCTTTAAATAGCCCCCCTGTTAGACCAGTTGATCTGCCGGGGGGGGGGGGGGGGGGGGTTACCCACATATGCGGTCCTCTCCAAGGTTTCTCATAGTCATTCACATCGACGTCCCACTGGGGTGAGTTTTTCCTTGCCCGTATGTGGGCTTTGTACCGAGGATGTCGTTGTGGCTTGTGCAGCCCTTTGAGACACTTGTGATTTAGGGCTATATAAATAAAGATTGATTGATTGATTGATTTGTTTTAATATGCCACCGTAGGAAGGTTAATCCTGTCAACACACCTTCAACTCTATTGTTAAAAAACGATGATTTGTTCTTACAAAAGGCAGCAGTCGCTCATTATACAACCATAGGGGGTCAATCCTGTCAACTCCCCTCTAAGTAATGTTTTGTACTTCCAATAAGAAGCACTATTTCTTTTAATAAACCACCATAGGAAAGTTAATCCTGTCAACACACCTTTAACTCTATTGTAAAGAAAAATATGATTTGTTCTTACTAGAGGCATCAGTCACTCATACAACCATAGGGGGTCAATCCTGTCAACTCACCTCTAAGTAATGTTTTGTATTTCCAATGGGAAGCATTATTTGTTTTAATAACCCACCGTAGGAAGGTTAATCCTGTCAACACACCTTCAACTCTATTGTTCAAAAACGATGATTTGTTTTTACAAGAGGCGGCAGTCACTCATTAAACCATAGGGGGTCAATCCTGTCAACGCACCTCTAAGTAATGTTTTGTACTTCCAATGGGAAGCACTGTTTGTTTTAATATGCCACTATAGGAAAGTTAATCCTGTCAACACACCTTCAACTATTGTAAAAAAAATAATAATTATTTTTGCTTTTAAGAGGCAGCAGTCGCTCATTATACAACCATAAGGGGTCAATCCTGTCAACTCACCTCTAAGTAATGTTTTACACTTGCAAATGGAAGCACTATTTTTGTAAACCATCATAGGAGGGTCAATCCTGTCAACACACCTCTAACTCAATTGTAAAAGAAAAAAAAAGAAAATTAAAAAAAGATGATTTGTATTTACAAGAGACATCAGTCACTATAGTACAACCTTGGATGTTAATCCTCTCAACACACCTCAAAGCATTGTGTGTACTTCCAAGAGGAAGCTCTATTCTTTAATATACCAACGTAGGAAGGTCAATCCTGTCAACACACCTCCAACTAAATGTTTTTAGTTGTGTGTACATGTAACAGCACTCAATTCTAATAAATATCATGGTAGGGGGCACGATAGTTCTGTCAAATCACCTCTAAATTAAGGGAATGATGTGTAATTAGTGGCAGTGATTGCTAATAATGTCACTTGGGAATCAATCATGTCAACACACCTCCAACCCAAACATATTAGATTGTTTAGAAGTAAAACAGCTCTTGCTTGTAATACAACTATAGGGATCAAACGTGTCAACACACACGTAGCTTCATTATACAAAACATGTGTTTACAAGAGGCAACAGTCACTCATAAGACCAACCAAAGGGGGTCAATCCTGTCACCACATCTAAGTCATTTGAAGCATTTCCAATTTAAAATACTATTTATTTTTAGTAGACCACCACAGGAGGGTAATTACCGACAACACACCTTAAGTCAACAAGAATATATATTCTTGCAAATGGCAGCGGTCGCTCATAGTACCATCATGGCGCGTCAATCCTGTCAACATACCTCCAAATCAAAAAATTTTTTTACAACCAACAGCACTCATTCCTAATAAATGCCATAATATGGGTCAATCCTGTCACAAATCTAAATCAATAATATTGTATGTAATTAGTGGCAGAAATCACCAAAGTCAATATGTGGAGTGGTCAATCCTGTCAACACAGCTACCACCTAAAAAATTGCATTTTTACACTAAAAATATAGGAATCAATAGTGTCAATTCACTCAATACCACCATGGAGTCCATCCTGTCAACACACCTCCAAATCAATAAGATAATGTATTTTTAAGCACTAGCTTATAATACAATCATAGGGTGTAAATCCTGTCAACACACCTTCAACTTAAGACTGATTTTACAAGTGAGTGTTCTCGTTTGTGAGACCCACTGGGGCTCAATCCTGTCAACACAGCTCCAACTTTTAAAAAAATTGCATTTTTACACAAAAAAAAACATTGTTCTTAAGACAACCATAGGAATCAACAGTGCCAATTCACTCAATACCACCATGGAGTGCATCCTGTCAACACACCTCCAAATCAATAAGAACGTGTTTTTAAGCACTCGCTTATAACACAATCATAGGGTGTAAATCCTGTCAACACACCTTCAACTGATTTTACAAGCGAGTGTTCTCGTTTGTGAGACCCACTGGGGCTCAATCCTGTCAACAGATCCAACCTAAAAAAATTGCATTTTTAAACGAAAAAAAAACCTCTTGTTCGTACGACAACTATAGGAATCAACAGTGTCAATTCACTCAATACCACCATGGAGTGCATCCTGTCAACACACCTCTAAATCAATAAGATACATTTAAACAATGGCATCACTAGCTTATAACACAATCATGGGGTGTAAACCCTGTCAACGCACCTCCAAATCAACAAGATAACGTGTTTTTAAGCACTACCTTATAACACAATCATAGGGTGTGAATCCTGTCAACATACCTCCAACTCAATTTTTTTTTTTTTTGTACAACCAACAGCACTCGTTCCCAATATCCGCCATAATATGAGTCAATCCTGTCACAAATCTAAATAAATAATATTGTATGTAATTAGTGGCAGCAATCACTAAAGTAAATATGTGGCGTGGTCAATCCTGTCAACACAGCTCCCACCTAAAAAATTGTTTCCATTTTTTACACAAAAAAAACCCCCCTTGTTCTTAAGACAACTATAGGAATCAATCATGTCAATTCACTCAATGGCATCATGGAGTGCATCCTGTCAACACACCTCCAAATCAATAAGATAAATTTAAAAATGGCAGCACTAGCTTATAACAATCATAGGGTGTAAATCCTGTCAACACGCCTTCAACTTAAGACTGATTTTACAAGTGTGTTCTCGCTTGTGAGACCCACTGGGGCTCAATCCTGTCAACACTCGAACAAAATGATTATTTGCACAGACAAGTGGCAAAACTAGCTTACAATCATAATGGACTCAATCCTGTCAACACACCCCTTACTCAAATAGATTGTATGCTTCAACAAGTGGTAGCCTTTGCTCACAACCAGTTCTGTCAGCACTCCTCTCACGCTTCAAGCTGGTATTTTTACAAGGGGGTAGTACTCCCTCATACCACCAACAAGCCTGTCACTCCTGTCGACCACAGCATGTACTTTATCACCCTGACTGAAAGGTCAATCCCACTTAACACCGCTGCTTTAACGAGAGACTGACATCAGCGTATACAAATCTTAAACCTCCACACTAGCGAGACTTTTTAATCAACCTGGAGCTGACGTCGGTACGTTTTGTTCATCCAGAACATCAGCGTTGTCTTTTTGTAAAATAAAAAATAAAAAATCTATTGTGGCTGTACACGCTCAAAACAAACAAACTTTCAATTGGAATGAATAAAAGGAACAAATTCTTCAACATGCGAGCTGTGCCGGGCCAACGTGAGACGGAACCAAATGAAAATGAGCAACAGATGGCTGGAATGGAAGAGGAGATGAAAACGATGCTGTCGACTTTGAGCTTGGAGAGGCTTTGGAGGCAGATTTTGCTCCTTTGTTCCCTCCCCGCTAATAAAACAATTCATTGTGATTGAGATTTATGTGAGAGTAAACACACTCTTATTACCTTGTACACCTTAAAGACGTTACACCAGCTGCACTGACAAGTGAAAAAAAGCTGCACAATCAATAATAGCATCATTACTTCTAACTTACTTATATTTTTTTCAGGTCTTTTATTTTGAAAGACTACACTTTTAGTCATGATTCAAGTGTGATGAAGCTGTTTTATAACTACCGATTAATCAACATAAGGGGGTTTTGCTTTTTGACCTCAAAGTGCTGAAGGGAGCACCTTTGTAGGTTGCTCTGCTGCCCCCAAGTGGCCGAAGAAAATAATTGCTTTAGCTTTAATGATAAACTTAACATTCATTAAGTGCATTGTGATATTATTTGATCATTTAGTCGATTGAGAGGTATTGATTTGTTTTAATAGCGTAGATGTTCTAGGGGGATATATATATATATATGTGTGTGTGTGTATGTATACATATATAAACACACACACAATCATAGGGTGTAAATCCTGCCAACACACCTTCAACTTAAGACTGATTTTACAAGTGAGTGTTCTTATATACAGGTAAAAGCCAGTAAATTAGAATATTTTGAAAAACTTGATTTATTTCAGTAATTGCATTCAAAAGGTGTAACTTGTACATTATATTTATTCATTGCACACAGACTGATGCATTCAAATGTTTATTTCATTTAATTTTGATGATTTGAAGTGGCAACAAATGAAAATCCAAAATTCCGTGTGTCACAAAATTAGAATATTACTTAAGACTAATACAAAAAAGGGATTTTTAGAAATGTTGGCCAACTGAAAAGTATGAAAATGAAAAATATGAGCATGTACAATACTCAATACTTGGTTGGAGCTCCTTTTGCCTCAATTACTGCGTTAATGCGGCGTGGCATGGAGTCGATGAGTTTCTGGCACTGCTCAGGTGTTATGAGAGCCCAGGTTGCTCTGATAGTGACCTTCAACTCTTCTGCGTTTTTGGGTCTGGCATTCTGCATCTTCCTTTTCACAATACCCCACAGATTTTCTATGGGGCTAAGGTCAGGGGAGTTGGCGGGCCAATTTAGAACAGAAATACCATGGTCCGTAAACCAGGCACGGGTAGATTTTGCGCTGTGTGCAGGCACCAAGTCCTGTTGGAACTTGAAATCTCCATCTCCATAGAGCAGGTCAGCAGCAGGAAGCATGAAGTGCTCTAAAACTTGCTGGTAGACGGCTGCGTTGACCCTGGATCTCAGGAAACAGAGTGGACCGACACCAGCTGGACTGCTGCTGAGTGGTCCAAAGTCATGTTTTCTGACGAAAGCAAATTTTGCATTTCCTTTGGAAATCGAGGTCCCAGAGTCTGGAGGAAGACAGGAGAGGCACTGGATCCACGTTGCCTGAAGTCTAGTGTAAAGTTTCCACCATCAGTGATGGTTTGGGGTGCCATGTCATCTGCTGGTGTCGGTCCACTCTGTTTCCTGAGATCCAGGGTCAACGCAGCCGTCTACCAGCAAGTTTTAGAGCACTTCATGCTTCCTGCTGCTGACCTGCTCTATGGAGATGGAGATTTCAAGTTCCAACAGGACTTGGCGCCTGCACACAGCGCAAAATCTACCCGTGCCTGGTTTACGGACCATGGTATTTCTGTTCTAAATTGGCCCGCCAACTCCCCTGACCTTAGCCCCATAGAAAATCTGTGGGGTATTGTGAAAAGGAAGATGCAGAATGCCAGACCCAAAAACGCAGAAGAGTTGAAGGCCACTATCAGAGCAACCTGGTCTCTCATAACACCTGAGCAGTGCCAGAAACTCATCGACTCCATGCCACGCCGCATTAACGCAGTAATTGAGGCAAAAGGAGCTCCAACCAAGTATTGAGTATTGTACATGCTCATATTTTTCATTTTCATACTTTTCAGTTGGCCAACATTTCTAAAAATCCCTTTTTTGTATTAGCCTTACACAATATTCTAATTTTGTGACACACGGAATTTTGGATTTTCATTTGTTGCCACTTCAAATCATCAAAATTAAATGAAATAAACATTTGAATGCATCAGTCTGTGTGCAATGAATAAATATAATGTACAAGTTACACCTTTTGAATGCAATTACTGAAATAAATCAAGTTTTTCAAAATATTCTAATTTACTGGCTTTTACCTGTATATATACATATACACACACATCTAATACATATGTATACATAAACACACATATATATATACACATACACACAATATATTATATATATATATATATATATGTGTGTGGATATATATAAATGTGTATTTATGAATATATATATATTCATAAATACACATTTATATATACACACACACATATATACTGTATATGTGTGTACTTATGAATATATATATATATATATATATATATATATATACACACACGAAATGATAGCTTTAAGGTATATGTATGTAAAGTATGTGTATATACTGTACATATATACATATACAATGAATGTGGAAATACTGTGAAAACGCTTTGAGTTCCTTAAAAAAAAGGTAGAAAGTTGTTGTTTTTTTCTGTTTATTTAATCGATGTATTTGTAGATATTACTTTGTTTTTTTGTTGTTACTTTTTTTTTGGGGGGGGGGGGTATGGATGGGATATAAACAAAAATATTTTGACATTTAGGGCAGACAATAGATATGATTTATGTGAATATGATGTAATGGATAGGAATGTCTGATGCTGGATGTCAATAAAAATAAAATGAAAAAATGAAAAAAAATTTTTTTTAAAAAGGTAGAAAAGCGCTATAAAAGTACAATGATTCAAGGAGCCATATTTAATGGGAGGGTGGATGGATATTTAGTGATCGCCACAGGCATCATATACATATATTTTAGTATTATTATACGTACTGTGCTGCTGTAACGTAAAATATTGAAATCTGGATATTACTATTTTTTTTAAGTAATTAAGAACAAATAATAATGTACATGTATTTCTGATGTTACTTATTGTGACATGTTTATGGTGAAAAAAATATATGTATAATATATGTATATATATTTGTACAGTACAGGCCAAAAATGTTGGACACACCTTCTCATTTCAATGTGTTTTCCTAATTTTCATGACTCTTTACATTGTAGATTGTCACTGAAGGCATCAAAACTATGACACCTGTGAAGTGAAAACCATTTCAGGTGACTACCTCTTGAAGCTCATCCAGAGAATGCCAGGAGTGTGCAAAGCAGTAATCAGAGCAAAGGGTGGCTACTTTGAAGAAACTAGAATATAAAAACGTGTTTTCAGTTATTTCACCTTTTTTTTTTGTTAAGTACATAACTCCACATGTGTTCATTCATAGTTTTGATGTGACAATCTACAATGTAAATAGTCATGAAAATAACGAAAACGCATTGAATGAGAAGGTGTCCAAACTTTTGGCCTGTACTGTACAAATATACATACATATACATATATTATACTTTTTTTTTTTCACCATAAACATGTCACAATAAGTAACATCAGAAATACATGTACATTATTATTTGTTCTTAATTACTTTAAAAAAAAAAAAAGTAATATCCAGATTTCAATATTTTACGTTACAGCAGCACAGTACGTATAATAATATTAAAATATATGCATGTGGCTGCTCTGCTGTTTTACAATGATGCCTGTGGCGATCACTAAATATCCATCCACCCTCCCATTAAATATGGCTCCTTGAATCAATACACCTGAAAAATGAAGGCAGAGACTTTCTGATACAGATTCTATTGGATATGGTATGTAAAATAAGTTTGTCAGTAACTTTCCCCAATAGCACACAAACAACAGTGTTACATCACCGCCATCGTGGCTCACTCGAGCACAGCATCACTTCCTGCCATCTCACGCCACAGACCACAATGGGGAGTCGTTACCAGGCGACGGATGCAAGGTGTGACTCCCACTAAACAGGATAAATAGGCCAGTCTTAACCACTTCTAATCTATTGTTGTGTGAGGAAGGCAAAAAAAAAAAAACAAAAAAAAAAAAAACAGACACAGGTTGTAATAAAACACACTAATGGGTCGTATTGTAATCTTTACAATAATATTACACAGTCCACCTCCAAAGTGGCCATCAAACCATTTTTTTTTACATGAGATAGGTACCTTTCACATTTGAACGGATACAGTGCCAATTCCCGACATCTGGGAATTGATACCGGTACACAACAATACCAATTTTAGGTACATCTAATCAGTAATAAATGTATAACTTTTGAATTTAAAAACATATAATTGTATCATGTAACATTTAACAGTGATCTGTAGGGCTGTAACGGTACACAAAAATTTCGGTTTGGTACGTACCTCGGTTTAGAGGTCACGGTTCGGTTCATTTCCGGTACAGAAAGAAAACAAAATATACATTTTTTGGTTATTTATTTACCAAATTTGTAAACAATGGCTTTATCCTTTTAACATTAGGAACACTATAATAATTCTGCCCACATTAATCAACATTAAACTGCCTCAGATTACCGTAAATAAAATGACAAAACTTTTCTTCTACATATAAAAAGTGCAACATTATACAGTTTCAAGTCAACTCATCATGCTTAATTTATTACAGCATTTGGGAAGCCTGTAGTTGATTTTTATTATGTAAATGTTATATTTTTATGATAGCAGGGACCCTGCCATTCAAAACTAGGCTGCTGCATTACTAATGATTAATGTAACTATAGCTGAAAAAAAAAAAAGAGTACAATAGCAATAGGAGAGACTATTCATCCCTGAACACCATGGAGTTCCTGTAGGCTTAATGATGCACTTACATTATTATATCAACTATCAGAGACAGAAACTCTTCACTTAACATAATGTCATTTTTTGTTGCTTCAACACAGCTCAATCAACACAGAAAAAGGTAAAGTGAAATAACAGACATGGCTTTGCTGTCCGTAACACACACACCGCAAAATGAGCTAACGTTACGCTAAAAGCGAATTAGCCTTCACCTCAAGCCAAGACTGCGAACGAGCTGAGCTGCCTTTTATATTTCTAGGTCAATGGACTCACAGTGATGTTACTAGTAGTTGATTGGGAGGTGTTTAATATAATTTGGGGAGAGTCCGCTGCCTGATGCTTACCTGCTAAACGCTAAGCACTGACTACATGCGCTCTGAATACGCACTGCTGATTGGCGGTTACCGCTCTGTTTGTAGCCAATCAGATGGTTGTGTGGGTGGGACAATGCTGGGTGCTGTGTAGAGGACTGACAGAGACAGAGGCAGAAGGAAGCGGAGCAGCTTGTTAAGACTTTAGTTTAGGCGGGTACTTAATACGTTTGTGTGGAAACTCGTTCGGTACACCTCCGAACCGAACCCCCCGTACCGAAACGGTTCAATACAAATACACATACCGTTACACCCCTAGTGATCTGACAACAGTAACTGTGTTGTCCACTTGCTGGTATCTGGTTTTCTTACACTTCTGAGTCTCATTTGCAAGTATTATATGGCTGACTTTGCATGCAGTTGCAATTCCAAGACATCGGAAGGCAATGGCCGTAGACTACGTAGCTAAGTATGAATTCACTTCAGTTTGACCTAAGAGTGTTGCCGTAGTCAGGAAGTAGTCTTTGCCAATAAGTCGAATGTGCCAAACTTGTCTTTTGTTAAGTCCTACAAAGTGCTTATGCTGCAAATATATTACACGCATGGATTTCCTACTAAATATAGGCGTACATTCAAATTTAAAAAACAGCATACGTAAGAAAAAGTTCAAATGTAACAAATTGTGTGGGAACGCCCCGAGACCACTCCCCCTTTTGAACACACAAATCATATTAAAAAGTGGTCACGTACCTGAGAGCGGCACGCTCTGCCCAATCAGGACTCAGCATGACTCAGTAGGAGGTGCTTGTTTTTCCGGTTTCCAATTGTGAGATGGCATCAGGAAGAAGGTGAAGAAGATGAGCGTGCATGACCAAAACGGATGAGCGTTTGAAAAGGTAGTCATTGCAATGATACGTAAAACTTTAGAAGAGTGGGGGATTATCCCCAATATAAATATAATTTGTGTAATTTACAACAAAATGTGTTCATACAGTAGCCTGCGCACAGCCAGATTAGAAGGTCATGTGAAAATAACGGCACTTTTGATTTTAAAACAGGCCAGCTTGTCACAAAGGATACAAAAGACTGACTCGGCTTGATTACTCAGTTTATTATTACAACCCAGGAGAGTACTTGCTGTCGCAGCCGTCGGTGACACATGCATATAAAAGTATACAATTGAATACCCATCCCTACTGTACGTTCATTGTTTTAAGTCAGTGGTCCCCAACCCGGTACCGGGCCGCACAAGAAATTAAAAAAAAATATATATATATTTTTTTTTATTTTTTTTTATTTTATTAAATAAACATAAAAAACACAATATATACATTATATATCAATATACTGTAGACCAGAGGTCGGCAACCCAAAATGTTGAAAGAGTCATATTGGACCAAAAATACAAAAAAAAATCTGTCTGGAGCTGCAAAAAATTAAAAGCCATATTACATACAGATAGTGTGTCATGGGATATAAATTGAATTAAGAGGACTTAAAAGAAACTAAATGACCTCAAATATAGCTACAAATGAGGCATTATGATGCAATATGTACATATAGCTAGCCTAAATAGCATGTTAGCATCGATTAGCTTGCAGTCATGCAGTGACCAAATATGTCTGATTAGCACTCCAACAAGTCAATAACATCAACAAAACTCACCTTTCATGCACAACCTTAAAAGTTTGGTGGACAAAATGAGACAGAAAAAGAAGTGGCATAAAACACGTCCTCGAAAGTCGGAGAAAGTTATACATGTAAACAAACTACGGTGAGTTCAAGGACCGCCAAAATTAGTAGGACAAAACGGCGCTCGCCAAATACTTGAATCAGTGAAGCATGTTTAATATAAACAGTGTGTTTTATAACAATTAGGGAGGTTTGTGTCATGTTTGTCCTCCTACAGAAGCCATATTAAAACAAAAAATAGATTTTTTTCCCCTCATCTTTTTCCATTTTTCATACATTTCTGAAAAAGCTCCAGAGAGCCACTGGGGCGGCGCTAAAGAGCCGCATGCGGCTCTAGAGCCGCGGGTTGCCGACCCCTGCTGTAGACCAATACAGTCTGCAGGGATACAGTCCGTAAGCACACATGATTGTATTTCTTTATGAATATACTCCATAAACAAGAGCAGTAAAAATAAATAAATAATTAGTGAAGTAAGTTATATTTCATATAGTGAGATAAATAAGATTATCAATTAGTTTAGAATGTTAGTCATGGTTTTTCTTAATTGTACTTTGTAAACACTTAAATTGTATCATATTAGTACATTGTTTAATTTCTTTACTTAATCCATTCCATCATTTAATTCCACATACTGATATACTAAAGGTTTTAAGTGTTGTACGTGCATACACATGTTTAAAATTACATTTTCTCTAAGGTTATATTCCTGCTTCCAATAGTATTGGTTTCAAGTTTGTATTTTAATAAGCACACTCAATTAAATAAAGTTACTTTATGGGATTTCAGTTAGGGTCTGAAAAAAAAAAAAAAAAGTTTCATATCAGGGGTTCAAGCTCGGGCTTATTAAAAATATTTCATTCAGACAAGGCTTCTTAAAGAAGAAAAACCTCCGGAAACATAACACTTGGAGAATTCTGGCATTAATCCCTCCACGTGTTCTATGACGTGAACCTCGCTTATAAGAAGTTCAACTTTGAGCCCAGTAGACCGAGTCCAAACATAATTAAAAAGACGAGGTGGCTGAGAGGTTGATGCGGCGGACCGCTGATCCATTGTGTTCTACACAGGTGGGTTTGAATCATGATGTAGGGTTTCAAGTTGAGTTTAGGGTTTTATATTAGGTTTTCAAGCTAGATCTCCGATTTCAAGGGGTCTGACTGTGGTTAGGGTAAGATTTCAAGCTTTACAAGAGTTAACGGTTTAAATTTAGAGTTCCTAGTTAGGCTTCACATCGGACAAAATAACCTAAGTTGGCTCGGTGAATTGGGGGCTATCCCAGGCTAATGCCTTAAACATAGGTTTTTTGTTTTGTTGTATCTATTTTTACTTACATTCTGCCTGAAAACATTTTTTATAAGGATGGCTGCACCTGTCTCTTTTTCTCGTCGTGTTGCAGTCCACATTTACATTAGGACACAGTGCTGTTCAAGTCCCTGGAGGACTGAGACTGACTGACAGACATGAATCCGGGTGCACTTGACTTTCCAAGAAATTAGACAACAAAAAAATGACTACCTTACCGGAGGAAAGAGTGCCATCTACTGGTATGGCTTCTTCCTGACGGACAGTCATTCCAGATCATTCCTTCGCCTGACATTTCATTGAGGACGTCCGCACTAGCTAATGACGTCGCACACACTGAGCCCGCCAGCCTGCTGGTTGTTATTCACAGCGAAAGACAACCGTCAGTGTCCAACTGCTCACCATGCTAATGTCCTGACACCTTCCATTCCAGTGCAAGGCTGCAGTGACCACGCAAGTGTACATTATTCTTCACGTTAGGTAACCACGCAGAGGGAGGTGGAAATCATACACAGACCAATATTTCACCCGTCTTATAAACAGTGGAACCTCAATTTGCAATTGTGAAGCATTTGTTTCCATAAGAAACGATGTACCGTATTTTTCAGACTATAGAGCGCACTAGGATATAAACCGCACCCACAAAATTGTCGAGGAAAAGGTTATTTTTCTACATATTAGCCCCACTGGACTATAAGCCGCAGATATACAATGCAAAGTTAGTTATTTACGCAGAAATTTACATACCTTTAATTGTTCCCAAAAGTGTCTGTAACACGGCAGTAAAACGTCCGATCAAGCAAAACAGAAGTCATCGTCATGGACCCACTAGCTGAGGAAGCTTGCTCTCCAATCCGCTCAACGGACCCAACAACTCCAAGGTGACGTCTTGGTGAATTTACTGAGGAATTTGTGAATCTGAAACAATACAAAAAGAATGCTATTGTAAGTTAATAATACCAACACAGACACTTGTAAACACGCTAGCGTCATTACATCGCGATAACAGGTACAAATATGCACGAAAACACTCCTACAGACGTCACACATGGCACGGTTTAGTAAGTATCAACAGTTGTAGTTATATTGTAAAACTTACAAACATCGCTTGGAGTGATGAATGAAGACTCCATACCAGTAGGAACGCTATGGACTGCTGGCAAAGTTAGTTTTTTACGCAGAAATTGACATACCTTTAATTGTTCCCAAAAGTGTCTGTAACACGGCAGTAAAACGGCCGATCAAGCAAAACAGAAGTCATCGTCATGGACCCACTAGCTGAGGAAGCCAGCTCTCCAATCCACTAAACAGACCCAACAACTCCACGGTGACGTCTTGGTGAATTTACTGAGGAATTTGTGAATCTGAAACAATACAAAAATAATGCTATTGTAAGTTAATAATACCAACACAGACACTTGTAAACACGCTAGCGTCATTACATCGCGATAACAGGTACAAATATGCACGAAAACACTCCTACAGACGTCACACACGGGACAAATTATATTGTAAAACTTACAAACATTGCTTAGAGTGATGAATGAAGACTCCATACGAGTAGAAACGCTATGGACGGCTAGCAAAGTTAGTTATTTACACAGAAATTGACATACCTTTAATTGTTCCCAAAAGTCTGTAACACGGCAGTAAAACGTCCGATCAAGCAAAACAGAAGTCATCGTCATGGCCCCACTAACTGAGGAAGCTTGCTCACCAATCCGCTCAACGGACCAAACAACTCCAAGGTGACGTCTTGGTGAAATTACTGAGGAATTTGTGAATCTGAAACAATACAAAAAGAATGCTATTGTAAGTTAATAATACCAACACAGACACTTGTAAACACGCTAGCGTCATTACATCGCGATAACAGGTACAAATATGCATGAAAACACTCCTACAGACGTCACACACGGGACAAATTATATTGTAACACTTGCAAACATCGCCTAGAGTGATGAATGAAGAATCTATACGAGTAGAAACTCTATGGACGGCTAGCAAAGTTAGTTATTTACACAGAAATTGACATACCTTTAATTGTTCCCAAAAGTCTGTAACACGGCAGTAAAACGGCCGATCAAGCAAAACAGAAGTCATCGTCATGGACCCACTAGCTGAGGAAGCCTGCTCTCCAATCCGCTCAACGGACCCAACAACTCCAAGGTGACGTCTTAGTGAATCTGAAACAATACAAAAATAATGCCATTGTAAGTTAATAATATCAACACAGACACTTGTAAACATGCTAGCGTCATTACATCGCGATAACAGGTACAAATATGCACGAAAACACTCCTACAGACGTCACACATGGGACGGTTTAGTAAGTATCAACAGTTGTAGTTATATTGTAAAACTTACAAACATTGCTTAGAGCAGTGGTTCTTAACCTGGGTTCGATGGAACCCTAGGGGTTCGGTGAGTCGGGCTCAGGGGTTCGGCGGAGGTCGAGACACACCCGACTCATCGTGTAAATAAAAACTTCTCCCTATCGGAGTATTACGGATACGGCAACAGCAGAAGTCACACTGATTTGCAGGTGTGTAATTTGTTGTGAGTTTATGCACTGTGTTGGTTTTGTTCTTTGAACAAGGTGATGTTCATGCACGGTTCATTTTGTGCACCAGTAAAAAAACATGGTAACACTTTAGTATGGGGAACATATTCACCATTAATTAGTTGCTTATTAACATGCAAATGAGTAACATATTGGCTCTTAACTAGACATTATTAAGTACTTATCAATGCCTTATTCGGCATGACCTTATTATAACCCTAACCAAACAACTCTAAATTAAGTCTTTGTTACTTAGAATATGTTCCCCATACTAAAGTGTTACCAAAAACATATAACTTTGTCTTGAATTTGAAAAAAAACTATTTTATTTTTCACTAAAGAAGGGTTGGGTGAATGCACATATGAAACTGGTGGGGTTCGCTACCTCCAACAAGGTTAAGAACCACTGGCTTAGAGTGATGAATGAAGAATCCATAAGAGTAGAAACACTATGGACGGCTAGAAGACTGTATGGTACTCCGGCTGGAAAAGAAAGAAAAAAAAAAGCACTCGCAGAAGGACTCTGCAGCAGCTGCAGAGAGCAAACTCCTCTAAAAATTGTGTCATAACACAAACAATAACACTTTCTCACTGTATTTGCTCGTTTTATTGGAAAACTTTTTTTTTTTTTTTTAATGTGAGCCATTGGCTTGGGAATCATTTTTTAATGGTTGGGCATTAAAAAAATTCTACAAAAAGTCATGTTTAAAAGGAAACTTGGCAGCATATATATTCACACAATATATATAAAATGTTTTATAATACCTATATTTTTATTATTTTGAATCTCTTCTGTGTCATGAATATGTAGTGCCGTATTTTTTGGACTATAAGTCGCAGGTTTTTTTTTTTCATAGTTTGGCCGGGGGTGCGACTTATACTCAGGAGCCACTTATGTGTGAAATTATTAAACACATTACCGTAAAATATCAAATAATATTATTTATCTCATTCACGTAAGAGACTAGACGTATAAGATTTCGTGGGATTTAGCGATTAGGAGTGACAGATTGTTTGGTAAACGTATAGCATGTTCTATATGTTATAGTTATTTGAATGACTCTTACCATAATATGTTATGTTAACATACCAGGCACGTTCTCAGTTGGTTATTTATGCCTCATATAACGTACACTTATTCAGCCTGTTGTTCACTATTCTTTATTAATTTTAAATGTCTATTCTTGGTGTTGGCTTTTATCAAATAAATGTCCCCCAAAAATGCGACATATACTCCAGTGCAACTTATATGTTTTTTTCCTTCTTTATTATGCATTTTCGGCCAGTGCGTCTTATACTCCAGAGCGACTTATACTCCGGAATATACGGTAGCTCAAGCGTACACACACCAGGTAGGGTAGTCCAATGTTGTACTCACATTTTTATCCTTCTTTTTTTTGTTCGAGTTTCAACTATACTTAGTTAATACATTTTATCCTGACTTACTATTTAGTGTGTACTACTAAAATGCTCTCGTGCTAAAGCGTTTTTAAAAAGGTGAGGGAACATTCAAACTAGTGCAGTGGTTCTTAACCTTGTTGGAGGTACCGAACCCCACCAGTTTCATATGCGCATTCACCGAACCCTTCTTTAGTGAAAAATAAAATGTTTTTTTTTTCAAATTCAAGACAAAGTTATATGTTTTTGGTAACACTTTAGTATGGGGAACATATTCTAAGTAACAAAGACTTAGTTTAGAGTTATTTGGTTAGGGTTAGAGGGTTAGGGTTATCATAAGGCCATGCCGAATAAGGCATTAATAAGTACTTAATAATGACTAGTTAAGAGCCAATATGTTACTAATTTGCATCTTAATAAGCAACTAATTAATGATGAATATGTTCCCCATACTAAAGTGTTACCATGTTTTTTTACTGGTACACAAAATGAACCGTGCATGAACATCACCTTGTTCAAAGAACAAAACCAACACAGTGTATAAACTCACAACCAACTACACACCTGCAAATCAGTGTGACTTCTGCTGTTGCCGTATCTGTAATACGCCGATAGGGAGAAGTTTTTATTTACACGATGAGTCGGGTGTGTCTCGACCTCCGCCGAACCCCTGAGCCCGACTCACCGAACTCCTAGGGTTCCATCCAACCCAGGTTAAGAACCACTGAACTAGTGATATAATTGTCAAAGCATGAACATGTGACATCGCCATATGGAATGTTTACAATGAAAAATATTTCAGAATAATTACCGCCAAAAAAGTCTTTAGACCGACTCCCTTCAACAGGCCCGGCCCTAACCAATCTGGCGCCCTAGGCAAGATTTTAGGTGGCGCCCCCCCACATCGGCAGTGAAGTGTATATACTCACAAGAAACCGAATAGCTTTGTCTTTGACCTTTTTTTTTTACTTACAACCAGAGGTGGGTAGTAACGCGCTACATTTACTCCGTTACATCTACTTGAGTAACTTTTGGGATAAATTGTACTTCTAAGAGTAGTTTTAATGCAACATACTTTTACTTTTACTTAAGTATATTTATAGAGAAGGAACGCTACTTTTACTCCGCTACTTTTATCTACATTCAGCTCGCTACTCGCTACTAATTTTTATCGATCTGTTAATGCACGCTTTGTTTGTTTTGGTCTGTCAGACAGACCTTCAAAGTGCCTGCCTTACTGGTGACGTTTCACTTCGTTCCACCAATCAGATGCAGTCACTGGTGACGTTGGACCAATCAAACAGAGCCAGGTGGTCACATGACCTGACTTAAACAAGTTGAAAAACTTATTGGGGTGTTACCATTTAGTGGTCAATTGTACGGAATATGTACTGTACTGTGCAATCTAATCATAAAAGTTCCAATCAATCAATCAAAAGTGTGAAGGAAAAATATACTTTTTTTTATTTCAACCGTACATCCCGTCAAAAGCCTCAAGACTGACCGCACATGAGGACGTTCCTGTCTTCACAATAAAAGTGCCTCTCCATCGCGCCTGCGCTTTCAAAACAAGAGTCTCCGAAAGCCAGCGCAAACAAGCTAGCAAGCTACGGAGTTTGACGCCAATATATTTCTTGTAAAGTGTATAAAAACGAATATGGAAGCTGGACAAATAAGGTGCCAAAAACCAACCACTTTCATGTGGTATTAGACAGAAAGGAGGAACTTTTCTTCTCCTCCATTTGAAAACGTGGACGTTATCATCACTACTGTCTGATTACAATCAACGCAAGTCATCAGAATCAGGTAATACACCAACTTATATTCTAGTCTGCATGAAAGAAAGGAATCTATATGTTAAACATGCATGTATATTCATTAAAACATCTTTAACATGTAAACAAAAACAGCAAAATAAATACATATAAATGATATACTGTATATATCAATGTATATGTATGTATGTATATATATATATATATATATATATATATATATATATATATGTGTGTGTATGTGTATGTTACTCATCAGTTACTCAGTACTTGAGTAGTTTTTTCACAACATACTTTTTACTTTTACTCAAGTAAATATTTGGGTGACTACTCCTTACTTTTACTTGAGTAATAAATCTCTAAAGTAACAGTACTCTTACTTGAGTACAATTTCTGGCTACTCTACCCACCTCTGCTTACAACTATACCTAATATATAAAGGGGTGGAAAAGTGACTATTACCTGCAGGGCAAACATTAGCTAACCAGAAGGCAATAACAATGTAAACAAAAACACCTGCTTAAAAGATCTAATACAAATGTCCCTGAGGAATGTAAGGTGGGAGTACTGTAATTACCTAACGTTACATTATTATTTTCCATAACAATTTAGCCCCCTCCACAATATTAACCCGACGTTAAAACAGAACTAGCTATTTATTGATTAGCAATTGCCGAATCATGTAACATTAGCTTAATGCTAAAAAGCCAGGTTACTATCACATTCTGTAACAGACAAATAATTTCATGTAGGCTAACATTACCTACTTGCTACCTCTGTCTTTTCTCGTTTCTCCTCCTCTTCTTTTCTCTTTTTTCTTCCCTGGGCACCTGACAGTTTTGGCCGTTTTGACATCTTGTGTTGATTTTTTGATGTGGTGACGTCCAAAAAGAGTCATGATACGGGAAGGGGGGGGGGGGGGGGGCGTAATGTTGTAACAAATAATATTTCTATTAAATAGGCTTTAATTTGCATTTTAATTAACGTGGGATTATTTTTTGTATTTAGAAATAATAGTACCAACTTTCTTTTTTTTTTTTTTCTCCAACATTTGTGACACTGGCATGGCGCCCCCTGATGGACGGCGCCCTTAGCATTTGCCTATACGGCCTATGCCACGGGCCGGCCCTGCCCTTCAAAGACCCATAAATCTCATCTTAAATTAGGATGACATATCCACATTTTTTTTAAAAACAACTCATTCCTCTGCTCACTGATTCCGATCTGCAAGGAAAACATCCACATTGTATTCCTATCACCTCCCACATCCGTTATGTTTATTGCGTTACACAATAGTACTATTGTTCCACTAGCTGGGAAGTGTGTCTCTGGGTCAATTGTGTTGCTATGAGCTATGTTGCAACCCACAAAATAAATACTCAAAACGTTTCATAGCATTCATTATACACCATGTGCATGGAGCATTGAAAATAGGTACAACAGCGCTCTCTAGTGGTTAAAAACACCATAGCTGCTAGTCTCATTTTCATGTAAACCAGGGGTGTCAAACTCAAATACAGAGTGGGCCAAAATTTAAAACTGAACAAAGCCGCGGGCCAAGGTTGAACAAATTAACCTTTTAATAGGGACCCAAACAAGTTTTGTATTGAATATTGAACAAGCAAGGCTTATATAACTTTATAGTGACATGCAAAATCGAGTTTCAAATAATAATAATAATTAAAATACATCAATGGCATATCAAATAAAATTTAAATAAAAATTGAATGCCTCTTTTCTATTTGCAGCCTTCTGAGGTAAATATCAAAATAAACTTTTTCCACAGGCTAGTAATACATTTTAAAATAAAATAATAATGAATGAATCAAACATTCAAGCCTTGAAGTAGCAAGAGAAAGTGCATGAATAAAACGTTAATTATTGCTCAGTTTGCTACACTGATTTGCTTTAACACTGAATATGGAACAAGCAACGCTTATATAACGTAATAGTGCAAAATCAACTTTCAAAAAACAAACGAAAAAACATCAATGGTATATTAAATAAAATTTAAATAAAAAATGGAATGCCTCTTTTCTATTTGCAGCCTTCTGAGGTAAATATCAACATTAACTTTTTCCACAGGCTAATAAATTTGAAAATAAAATAATGAATAAACCAACCATTCAGGCCTTTTTACTGCTCAGTTTGACACACACTGATATAATCTGATGTGCCCAAGCCAGATACCTGCCATCTTTTCTGGGATGCTAGTTCAATAATATCGTGGTTGAGGTAGGCGGGGTTGGGGTTGGGGGGGCGGGGTTTGGTGGTAGCGGGGGGGTGTATATCGTAGCGTCCCAGAAGAGTTAGTGCTGCAAGGGGTTCTGGGTATTTGTTCTGATGTGTTTATGTTGTGTTACGGTGCGGATGTTCTCCAGAAATGTGTTTGTCATTCTTGTTTGGTGTGGTTTCACAGTGTGGCGCATATTTGTAACAGTGTTAAAGTTGTTTATGCGGCCACCCTCAGTGTTGACCAAGTATGCCTTGCATTCAGTTATGTGTGTGTAGAAGCCGCATATATCATGTGACAGGGGCCGGCACGCTGTTTGTATGGAGGAAAAGCAGACGTGACGACAGGTTGTAGAGGACGCTAAAGGCAGTGCCTTTAAGGCACACCCCCAATATTGTTGTCCGGGTGGAATTCGGGAGAATGGTTGCCCCGGAAGACTTTCGAGAGGGGCACTGAAAATCGTGAGGGTTGGCAAGTATGAGTATTAGCGTTGAATGCGGTGTTACAGTGGCACCACCGCTGTATAATACCGGCGGGCCAGCTCTAATGTTAATTTGATATTGCCTCAAGGGCCAAATGAAATTACACGGCGGGCCAAATTTGGCCCGCGGGCCAGAGTTTGACACCGATGATTTAAACAATTAAGCGGGTTGTTTTAATGCTTTTATACATTTTTTATTGATTGCTTTTTAAAGAACTTAGAAGCTGATATTTTAATAAACAAATTAGAACGATATGGCATCAGGTTTGGTCTTGAACTGGGTAAGAAGCTATTTAACCAACAGGAAGCAATATGTGAAAATGGGTGAAAATATGTCAACACGGCAAGATATAAGGTGTGGTGTACCCCAGGGATCAATCCTGGGACCAAGATTGTTTAATCTTTAAACAAAACGACATTTGTAAAGTTACAAATGACTTAAAGTTAGTTTTATTTGCTGACGACCCAACTGCCATGTGTTCGGGAGAGAACACACAGAAGATAATACAAATATTAACAGAATAAATGAACAAATATATACTACACATTTTGCAGGGTTTGGTGAAAGCCCAAAAACAAATGGAGTCTTCTTTTTATAGTTTGACAATTTATTATTTTGGGGGATTTTGTGTTCTGTTTATGCTCAAGGCAAGCTTGTTATGAGTTTATAGGAACAATGTGGCAACTCATTTGGGTTAGGGTTCTCTCTCTCTTTCTCTTTCTTTCTCTCCCTCTCAGACAGGGGTCGGCAACCCAAAATGTTGAAAGAGCCATATTGGACCAAAAATACAAAAACAAATCTGTCTGGAGCCGCAAAAAAAATGTAAAAGCCATATTACATACAGATAGTGTGTCATGAGATATAAATTGAATTAAGAGGACTTAAAGGAAACTAAATGATCTCAAATATAGCTACAAACGAGGCATAATGATGCAATATGTACATATACAGTAGCTAGCCTAAATAGCATGTTACCATCGATTAGCTTGCAGTCATGCAGTGACCAAATATGCCCGATTAGCACTCCACAGAAGTCAATAACATAAACAAAACTCACCTTTGTGCATTCATGCACAACGTTAAAAGTTTGGTGGACAAAATTAGACAGAAAAATAAGTGGCATAAAACACGTCCCAGAAAGTTATACATGTAAACAAACTACGGTGAGTTCAAGGACCGCCAAAATTAGTGGGACAAAACGGCGCTCGCCAAATACTCGAATCAGTGAAGCATGTTTAATACAAACAGTGTGCTTTATAACAATTGGGGAGGTTTTTGTCATGTTTGTCCTCCTACAGAAACCATATTAACACAAAAAACATATTTTTTTCCCCTCATCTTTTTTCATACATTTCCGAAAAAGCTCAAGAGAGCCACTAGGGCGGCGCTAAAGAGCCGCATGTGGCTCTAGAGCCGCGGGTTGCCGACCCCCGCTCTAAGAAAAGCTTAAAATGTTGGCAATTATATGAAGAGTCATAATTTTACTCAACAAAAGTCACAATTTTATAAGAAAATTGTAAAATGTTGGCAATATTATGTATATATTAGGGATATCCGATAATGGCTTTTTGCCGATAACCGATATTCCGATATTGTCCAACTCTTTAATTACCGATACCGATATCAACCGATATATACAGTCGTGGAATTAACACATTATTATGCCTAATTTGGACAACCATGTATGGTGAAGATAAGGTACTTTTTTTTAAAATAATAATAAAATAACATAAGATAAATAAATTAAAAACATTTTCTTGAATAAAAAATAAAGTAAAACAATATAAAAACAGTTGCATTAAACTAGTAATTAATGAAAATGAGTAAAATTAACTGTTAAAGGTTAGTACTATTAGTGGACCAGCAGCACGCACAATCATGTGTGCTTACGGACTGTATCCCTTGCAGACTGTATTGATATATAATGTAGGAACCAGAATATTAATAACAGAAAGAAACAACCCTTTTGTGTGAATGAGTGTGAATGGGGGAGGGAGGTTTTTTGGGTTGGTGCACTAATTGTAAGTGTATCTTGTGTTTTTTATGTTGATTTAATAAAAATGAAAAAAAAATTGAAAAAAAATTGAAAAAACGATACCTATAATAAAAAAAAAACAATACCGATAATTTCCGATATTACATTTTAACGCATTTATCGGCCTATAATATCAGCAGGCTGATATTATCCATACTTGCCAATCCTCCCGGATTTCCCGGGAGACTCCCGAAATTCAGCGCCTCTCCCGAAAACCTCCTGGGACAAATTTTCTTCCAAAAATCTCCCGAAATTCATGCGGACCTGAGTGACGTGTCGACAGCCTGTTTTCACGTCCGCGTTCCCACAATATAAACAGCATGCCTGCCCAATCACATTATAACTGTAGAATGATCGAGGGCGAGTTTTTGGTTTCTTATGTGTGTTTATTGTTAGGCAGTTTCATTAACGTCCTCCCAGCGCGGCAACAACACACAACAACAGCAGCAGTCACGTTTTCGTCTACCGTAAAGCAGTTTGTCTGCCGTAAACAGCAATGTTGTGACACTCTTAAACAGGACAATACTGCCATCTACTGTACATGCATATGTGACAATAACATCTACAGCTTTTAGAGAGTGCAGTGCACAACTGGAGACGAAGCAGAATGCATCATCAGAGAGGGTGTTCAGCATGGTTAGAAAAATAGTGACAGAGAATAGAACAAGGATGGACAATTCAACCCTTAACTCAACAATGAGTAGATGAGTGTTATGTGTGTGTATATGTAGAAATAAATGAACACTGAAATTCAAGTATCTCTCTTATGTATGTATGTATATATATATATATATATATATAGCTAGAATTCACTGAAAGTCAAGTATTTCTT
The DNA here is from genome assembly GCF_033978685.3 of Nerophis lumbriciformis. NCBI lineage: Eukaryota > Metazoa > Chordata > Actinopteri > Syngnathiformes > Syngnathidae > Nerophis > Nerophis lumbriciformis. The sequence continues at coordinate 11,406,365 of NC_084574.2, forward strand.
ATATATACGTATATACATACTTGCCAACCTTGAGACCTCCGATTTTGGGAGGTGGGGGGTGGGGTCGTGGTAGGGCGTGGTTGAGGGCGTGGTTAAGAGGGGAGGAGTATATTGACTGCTAGAATTCACCAAGTCAAGTATTTCATACACATATATATACACACACACATATATACATATACATATACATATATATATATATATATATATATATATATATATATATATGTATATATCTACTACCTGAAAATATGCAAACAAAACTGTGTTTAGATAATTGATACTTCAAACTTGCATAAATAAATATTAAGGAATATAACATAACTTGGCTTCTGAGAGCTTCAAAATGTAATGAATAAAATGCTAAAGTTGTTGATAAACAAGCAATTATTTTAAAAATTAAATATGGTAATTTTAAATTAATTATTATGATAATTTAAAATTAATTATTTCAAATATGTTTATTTTAATGTATAATTCTAATGCCTTTATGTAATAAGGAGTCAGAAAAAATACAAATAAAAATACAATTAATTTTGATGTTTTTAGCAAAATATAGTAAAAATGTATTTAGTTTTTTTTTGTTTTTTTTAAATTAATAAATATATTTATTTGTAGGTAAGATAAACATAATACAATTTATCTCTAGTCTGGATGATTTATTTCTTGTCACCCAGTTGTCCTCCCATCGAAAAAAGGCTGTCCTCACTCAGGTCCGCATGGAGCTGGAGGGGGCGTGGCCTCCAGCTCCGGCTGAAAATCGGGAGATTTTCGGGAGAGGCGCTGAATTTCGGGAGTCTCCCGGAAAATTCGGGAGGGTTGGCAAGCATGACCGTATATATATATGAAATACTTGACTTGGTGAATTCTAGCTGTAAATATACTCCTCCCCTTTTAAACACGCACCCGACCACGCCCCTCCCCCTACCCCCACCTCCCGAAATCGGAGGTCTCAAGGTTGGCAAGTATGATATTATCAGACATCTCTAGTATATATATATATATATATTAGTGATGGGTCCGGCAACACCGATGCATCGGCGCATGCGTCGAGCTCATAGAACAAAACCCTGTGTCGGTGCGCGTACCGCTTTTAGAAAGTCACGTGACCGATCATGAGCTGTTTTGGTCACGTGACCGATACGCGAACTGTGTCGCACTGACGCCTCCTCTGTGCCCTGTGAGCGGGTCTTTTCTACGGCCGGAGAAATAATAACTAAGAAGAGAAAGCGTCTAAAATTGAATACGTCGGAAAACCTTTTTTTTTTTCTTTTTTTTTTTCAACGTGTAAAAAATAAAATTAAAAAAATTCCCAGTCCACAATCATCCACAACACGTTCTCTTAGATTTCTATGTAATGATACATGTTCACATTATTTATTGACTGTATCTAAAAATGATAAAAATATATTTTTATTTAAATGAAGATATGAAATAATCCTAAATGAAATACAATGACTTGGTTTATATTATTGTATATACTAGGGCAGGGGTCACCAACGCGGTGCCCGCGGTCACCAGGTAGCCCGTAAGGACCAGATCAGTCGCCCGCTGGCCTGTTCTAAAAATAGCTCAAAGAGCAGCACTTACCAGTGAGCTGCCTCTATTTTTTAAATTTGATTTATTTACTAGCAAGCTGGTCTCGCTTTGCTCGACATTTTTAATTCTAAAAGAGACAAAACTCAAATAGAATTTGAAAATCCAAGAAAATATTTTAAAGACTTGGTCTTCACTTGGAATAAGCGGTAGAAAATGGATGGATGGATGGGTCTTCACTTGTTTAAATAAATTCATTTATTTTTGACTTTGCTTCTTATTACTTTTAGAAATACAATTTTAGAGAAAAAATACAACCTTAAAAATGATTTTAGGATTTTGAAACAAATATACCTTTTTACCTTTTAAATTTCTTCCTCTTCTTTCCTGACAATTTAAATCAATGTTCAAGTAAATTTATTTATTTTTTATTGTAAAGAATAATACATATTTTAGCTTCTGTTTTTTCGACGAAGAATATTTGTGAAATATTTCTTCATACTTACTATGATTAAAATTCAAAAAAGATATTCTGACAAATCTGGAAAATCTGTAGAATCAATTTAAATCTTATTTCAAAGTATTTTGAATTTCTTTAAAAAAAATTTGTTCTGGAAAATCTAGAAGAAATACTGATTTGTCTTTGTTAAATATTCTAACAAAGTGCAGATTGGATTTTAACCAATTTAAAACATGTCATCAAAATTCTAAAATGTATCTTAAATCAGGAAAAATTACTAATGATGTTCCATAAATTCTTTTTTAAATTTTTTCAAAAAGATTCAAATAAGCTAGTTTTTCTCTTCTTTTTGTCGGTTGAATTTTGAATTATAAAGAGTCGAAATTGAAGATAAACTATGTTTCAAAATTTTATTTTAAATTTTTTCTTGTTTTCTCCTCTTTTAAACCGTTCAATTAAGTGTTTTTTTCATCATTTATTCTCTACAAAAAAACCTTCCGTAAAAGGAAAAAAAATGTACGACGGAATGACAGACAGAAATACCCATTTTTTTATATATATAAATTTATTTATTTAGCTATTTTTGTTTAAATCACACTTACGTGTAACTTACAAATGACAATATATTTATTTATTTAAGTGTGTATTAAACTGGTAGCCCTTCGCATTAATCAGTACCCAAGAAGTAGTTTTTGGTTTCAAAAAGGTTGGTGACCCCTGTACTAGGGCAAAAAATCAGTCAGTTGAGTCGGTCCATAGGTTGCCTGTAGGGATTTTTAATGTCCAGCAGATGTCAGTATTTAGTGACACAGTATCGACACAGTATCAATACAGTTTTGCAATGTGTCAAAACGCTTCATGACGCCTCATCAACCCATCACTATATATATATATATATATATATATATATATATATATATATATATATATATATGCAAAGCATTTTGATCGTCATCAAATGAAGCATATTCACCCGACCATTGGTGTGTTTGGAGAAATTTGTAGAGTAGATCTTGCGGTTGTGTCTGCTTGCTGTTCTTCCTTGCATGCAGCTTGTTTGGTGAATGACTCTGACTGAACCTCCTTCCTTTTCAGGTGCCTTCAATCAGTAATTTGGCGGCAATTTTCCCTTGGCATTCTGGGAATTGTAGTTTTCAATGATTTTGACCATGTAGGGGCATGGATTACTGACACTTCTGAGGTTTTTAACTCCACAGTGAGTTTTACTAGATTCAGATATTTTTGTAAGGTTTGCAAATAAAAAACATGTGGTTTTACTCAATGTGGAATAACTTGGAATATTTATCACGCTATCTTTAGGCAGTCACATAGCCACAAAAGAACTAAACATTAATGTGTGCACTAATTTGTGAGTCATTTTCATAAAAGGGTCATTTTTGCAGCTCCTTTGCAGGTTCAGGCCTGGTTAGTACTAGAATAGGAGACGACCTGGGATAAACAGGTGATGTAAACATTTTACACTTGCGGCACTCTCACAGCAGAGGGCGCTGTTTCTGACATGCTGAGAGAAAAAAATCAGTTGAGTTGAATTAACTTTCAATTCAATTCTTGGCTATTATCTACTCTATGGACAGTTTTTTTTGCCATTTTACTCAGCCACACAGACTTGATGTATGCTGAATATGCTATTTTTGACCTCTTTTCTCTCTGCATCTTTTTTTACCCCTCTTCTTCCCCATTTTTGATGGATTGTTGTTCCCCAAAAAATGAGTTTGACACACAGATAGACAGACAACATTCACACACTAGGGACTATTTAGTGTTGTTAATCAACCTATCCCCAGGTGCATGTTTTTGGAGGTGGGAGGAAGCCGGAGTACCCGGAGGGAACATGGAAACTCCACACAGAAACAATGAGATAGAACCCAGGACCTTCTTATTGTGAGGCACACGAACTAACCCCTGTTCCACCGTGCTGTCCCAGTCTAAATCCATTAATAATACATAATATCGTTCTCAATAAACAGTTAAACATGTTGTAATTCACATTATGAGATGAGCAAGATTATCTCATTTTTCTATAAGGTTTAAAATGTTTAAAAGGATTCTTCTTCTTCGCACTTTGTAAACACTTTGGCTTTGAACAGTTTCTTAAAATGGATCCTATTATTACATTGTTTAACTTTGTTGCTTAATCCAGGGATTCTCAAACTGTGATGTGTGTACCATTAGTGGTACGCTGGCTCCATCTAGTGGTACGCCAAAGAATCACTTCATTAATGTACAGTGTTGTATTTTCCTACGTATAAACACAGTGCTACTGGCCAAAAATATTCAATATAATTGTTATATAATACCTCTGCCTTGTTTTTTTTGAATGAATACTTAAGCCTATTATGCTTCTGTATTTTAATGTTGGTCATTATGGTGGTGCTTGCAGAGACAAGTTTTTTTCTGAGGTGGTAAAAAAAAGTTTGGGAACCACTGGCTTGATCTTTTCCACAACTTAAGTCCACACACTGATATGCTAAAGCTCTTAAATATGTTATGTGCATACAAATGTTTTGAATTACATCTTATATTTCTCCTCTTTTGCTGAGAATAAATGTTCTAAATTTGAGGGTAGCAAGTTATAGTTTACTTAGTACATAATTTTAGCTGTTTGCAAATGTACCAAATCATTGAATTTCAATGTTTGATTACATTAATAAAGGGTTTGAATAGCCAACATTATGTGTTGAATCTAACTGACCTTTTTTTTATTACACGGTTAGTAAATAAAGTTGACTATTGTAGTTACTGTATTTCCCCATATTTCTACACAATAACTCAGATATGGTAACACTAGCGAGCAGTAGATAATATGGAGTGATTTGACATATTTAGCTTTACCCATGATTGAAAATTTTCTTGCCAATTATTGCTGTATATTTGGAAATGAAAAATAATGAATAAAACAATTGATATTTTGTGAAAGGAAACAGCGCCCTCTGCTGTGAGTGTGCCGCAAGTGTAAAAAAGCTTACGGCACCTGGTATTCCCAGGCGGTCTCCCATCCAAGTACTAACCAGGCCCGACCCTGCTTAGCTTCCGAGATCGGACGAGATCGGGCGTGTTCAGGGTAGTATGGCCGTAAGCCGACAATTATCGCAAAATGTACCTACTTAAATCAAACAGTGGGTAACACTATTGTTTAGCCTACAGCCTCGCACGCATGCGCACACTAGTGTTGTGTTTGTCGTGGCTGTGTGACTGTTGTCTTCCTTTTACTGCACTTCACGCTGAGGCCATGTCAGGAACAAACACGCTTGGCTCAGCCAATCACAAGTCCAACAACTGACATTAGTCCCGCCCCCTGCCAGCCCAAACATCTGTGTGACGTTCCAAAAATGTCCTGTAGTCAAATATTGGCCAGGTTAGTGGAAATCAAAGGCTATGTCATTAATGGTCATTTAAAGTGACAATCGTACACAGTCCGTGATTGGTCATTTTTAAACATGCAATTTTTAATCCGGCAATATTTTCACAATTTGGGGAAATGAACCAATCAGCGTCTCTTATTCCAACACAACTTTATCAGCCAATCAGCTCCGCTTCTGGCCAACTTCTCCCAACAAATTGGCCAATGGGAGCGAGCGCACCAAACGGCTTCCGGCCTCATTAGCATATTTATCAATTCACCAATCACCGACTTGTTGGAGATGCTGCGAGTGAACACTTTAAATTGCTATTAAAGGACAAAGTCTTTCATTTCCTCTAACCTGACTAATATATATTTATCCACAGGTTATTTATGGAACGTCACAGCGGTTTGTTGGCTGCCAAGGGGCGGGACTAACGGCAGTTTGAGACTTGTGATTGGCTGAGCCAAGCGTGTTTGTTCCTGACATGGCCTCACGTTGAACCGAAGCAAAGGAAGACAACAGTCACATAGCCACAAAAGAACTGAACATTAATGTGTGCACACGTCATTTTTGAGGCATTTTCATGAAAGGGTCATTTTTGCAGCTCCTTTGCAGGTTCAGGCCTGGTTAGTACTAGAAAAGGAGACGACCTGGGATAACCAGGTGATGTGAACCTTTTACACTTGCGGCACACTCACAGCAGAGGGCGCTGTTTCTGACATGCTGAGAAAAAATCAGTTGAGTTTAATTAACTTTCAATTCAATTCTTGGCTATTATCTACTCTATGGGCAGTTTCTTTGCCATTTTACTCAGCCACACAGACTTGATGTATGCTGAATATGCTATTTTTGACCTCTTTTCTCTCTGCATCTTTTTTTACCCCTCTTCTTCCCCATTTTTGATGGATTGTTGTTCCCAAAAAATGAGTTTGAGACACAGATAGACAGACAACATTCACACACTAGGGACCATTTAGTGTTGTTAATCAACCTATCCCCAGGTGCATGTCTTTGGAGGTGGGAAGAAGCCGGAGTACCCGGAGGGAACATGGAAACTCCACACAGAAACATTGAGATTGAACCCAGGACCTTCTTATTGTGATGCACACACACTAACCTCTGTACCGCCGTGCAGTCCCAGTCTAAATTCATTAATAATACATAATATCGTTCTCAATAAACAGTTAAACATGTTGTACTTCACATTATGAACTGAACAAGATTATCTAATTTTTCTATAAGGTTTAAAATGTTTAAAAGGATTCTTCTTCTTCGCACTTTGTAAACACTTTGGGTTTGAACAGTTTCTTAAAATGGATCTTATTATTACATTGTTTAACTTTGTTGCTTAATCTAGGGATTCTCAAACTGTGATGTGTGTACCATTAGTGGTACGCTGGCTCCATCTAGTGGTACGCCAAAGAATCACTTCATTATTTTCCTACGTATAAACACAGTGTTACTGGCCAAAATATTTAATGTAATTGTTAAATACAACCTCTGCCTTGTTTTTTTTGAATGAATACTTAGGCCTACTATGCTACTGTATTTTAATGTTGGTCATTATGGTGGTGCTTGCAGAGACATGTTTTTTTCTGAGGTGGTACTTGGTGAAGAAAGTTTGGGAACCACTGGCTTAATCTTTTCCACAACTTAAGTCCACACACTGATATGCTAAAGGTCTTAAATATGTTATGTGCATACAAATGTTTTGAATTACATCTTATATTTCTCCTCTTTTGCTGAGAAGAAATTTTGTAAATTTGAGGGTAGCAAGTTATAGTTTACTTAGTACATCATTTTAGCTGTTTGCAAATGTACCGAATCGTTGAATTTCAACATGTTTGATTAAATTAATAAAGGGTTTGAAAAGCCAACATTATGTGTTAAATCTAACTGACCTTTTTTTATTACACGGTTAGTAAATAAAGTTGACTATTGTAGTTACTGTATTTCCCCATATTTCTACACAATAACTCAGATATGGTAACACTAGCGAGCAGTAGATAATATGGAGTGATTTGACATATTTAGCTTTACCCATGATTGAAATATTTATTGCCAATGCTGTATATTTGGAAATGAAAGTGAATGAAAAAACAATTGAAAGAAAGAAAACAGCGCCCTCTGCTGTGAGTGTGCCGCAAGTGTAAAAAGCTTACAGCACCTGGTATTCCCAGGCGGTCTCCCATCCAAGTACTAACCAGGCCCGACCCTGCTTAGCTTCCGAGATCGGACGAGATCGGGCGTGTTCAGGGTAGTATGGCCGTAAGCCGACTATTCACGCAAAAATGTACCTACTTAAATCAAACAGTGGGTAACATTATTGTTTAGCCTCCAACCTAGCACGCATGCGCACACTAATGTTGTGTTTGTCGTGGCTGTGTGACTGTTGTCTTCCTTTTACTGCACTTCACGCTGAGGCCATGTCAGGAACAAACACGCTTGGCTCAGCCAATCACAAGTCCAACAACTGACATTAGTCCCGCCCCCTGCCAGCCCAAACATCTGTGTGACGTTCCAAAAATGTCCTGTAGTCAAATATTGGCCAGGTTAGTGGAAATCAAAGGCTATGTCATTAATGGTCATTTAAAGTGACAATCGTACACAGTCCGTGATTGGTCATTTTTAAACATGCAATTTTTAATAAGGCAATATTTTCACAATTTGGGGAAATTAACCAATCAGCGTCTCTTATTCCAACACAACTTTATCAGCCAATCAGCTCCGCTTCTGGCCAACTTTATCTCCCAACAAATTGGCCAATGGGAGAGCACCCAGCTGCTTCCGGCCTTATTAGCATATTCATCAATTCACCAATCACCGACTTTTTGGAGTTGCTGTGAGTGAACACTTTAAATTGCTATTAAAGGACAAAGTCTTTAATTTCCTCTAACCTGACTAATATATATTTATCCACAGGTTATTTATGGAACCTCACACCGGTTTGTTGGCTGCCAAGGGGCGGGACTAACGGCAGTTTGAGACTTGTGATTGGCTGAGCCAAGCGTGTTTGTTCCTGACATGGCCTCACGTTGAACCGCAGCAAAGGAAGACAACAGTCACATAGCCACAAAAGAACTGAACATTAATGTGTGCACACGCCATTTGTGAGGCATTTTTGAAAAAAAAAGGGTAATTTTTGCAGCTCCATACTAGAATAGGAGACGACCTGGGATAACCAGGTGATGTAAACCTTTTACACTTGCGGCACTCTCACAGCAGAGGGCGCTGTTTCTAACTTGTTGAGAGAAAAAAATCAGTTGTGTTGAATTAACTTTCAATTCAATTCTTGGCTATTATCTACTCTATGGGCAGTTTCTTTGCCATTTTACTCAGCCACACAGACTTGCTGTATGCTGAATATGCTATTTTTGACCTCTTTTCTCTCTGCATCTTTTTTTACCTCTCTTCTTCCCCATTTTTGATGGATTGTTGTTCCCCAAAAAATGAGTTTGACACCCCTGCTGTATACATTAAACCCACTCCCAGTCCCAAAAAGCGGGCCATGACTCAAAGATTATTTTTGTGTATGCAGGTCCACTCTCTCCACCAACATGTCAAACTAACCAGCACATTGTTTGTTTTTCCACCGCATTTGACAGTTCAGGGTAGTTTATACAAATCAGGCTGATGACCTATGTAGGAGTGGTTTACTATATTTTTGTACTGATACCATGTCAATAATCAGACAATATTAGGTCAGAGTTATTTTATTAAAAAGTAAGTAAGTGAAATACAAAGCAATAATATACAAAACAATATGATTTTAAAAATAAAGTGTACCAAATTGTTCTTAAAAAGTCAGGCTTTTGTCCACAATGTCCAACAGTCAGAAAGTCATCCTCTCAGTAAATGATGAATTCATGAGGGTCAGGGATTCTTTTTGGTCCATTTCAGCTGTAAATAACTATATAAATAATAAATGTCAATGTTTATCTCACGCCGACAACACAAACACATTAAACACTTTAGCGTTATCTTCTTAGCATTAACATTCTGTTCACTGGAGTTGAGGCTAGTAACTACACAAATGGAGTGTCACTGAGTACTTTTACTACATGTAATCAAGTAAATAGTAAATATTTGATGTTATTTACCTTTGTTCCACTTGTGTGCTGCCTCCTTTATTTCACATTTATCCAATGAAGTCTCAGAGTAGCAAGCAGCTGATGTCGCAGCTTCGAGTCCGGCTTCATACTCTTCTGCAAATATGTCCAATTTCTTATTGCAACATGTCTGAAATGGAGTAGGAAGAAGCAGAGTTTATTTAATCACACCTCTTTTCTTTTTCATAACAACTACTAACACATGTTTTATTCTCCTGTTCTCAACTTGTAGACAGTCTGAATACATCCATCTATTTTCTACCGCTTGTGCCTCTCGGGGTCGCGGGGGTGCTGGAGCCTATCCCAGCTGCATTCGGGCGGAAGGCGGGGTACACCCTGGACAAGTCACCACTTCATCGCAGGGCCAACACAATATTCACACACTAGGGACCATTTAAGTTGCCAATCAACCTATCCCCAGGTGCATGTCTTTGGAGGTGGGAGGAAGCCGGAGTAACCGGAGGGAACATGGAAACTCCACACAGAAACATTGAGATTGAACCCAGGGCCTTCTTATTGTGAGGCACACACACTAACCCCTGTACCGCCATGCTGCCCCAGTCTAAATCCATTAATAATACATAATATTGTTCTCAATAAACAGTTAAACATGTTGTACTTCACATTATGAAATGAACAAGATTATCTCATTTTTCTATAAGGTTTAAAATGTTTAAAAGGATTCTTCTTCTTTGCACTTTGTAAACACTTTGGCTTTGAACAGTTTCTTAAAATGGATCATATTATTACATTGTTTAACTTTGTTGCTTAATCCAGAGATTCTCAAACTGTGATGTGTGTACCATTAGTGGTACGCAGGCTCCATCTAGTGGTACGCCAAAGAATCACTTGATTAATGTACAGTGTTGTATTTTCCTACGTATAAACACAGTGCTACTGGACAAAAATATTCAATATAATTGTTATATAATACCTCTGCCTTGTTTTTTTTGAATGAATACTTAAGCCTATTATGCTTCTGTATTTTAATGTTGGTCATTATGGTGGTGCTTGCAGAGACACGTTTTTTTCTGAGGTGGTACTCGGTGAAGAAAGTTTGGGAACCACTGGCTTAATCTTTTCCACAGTTTAAGTCCACTCACTGATATGCTAAAGGTCTTAAATATATTATGTGCATACAAATGTTTTGAATTACATTTTTTATATTTCCTCTTTTGTTGAGAATAAATGTTGTAAATTCGAGAGTAGCAAGTTATAGTTTACTTAGTACATCATTTTAGCTGTTTGCAAATGTACCAAATCGTTGAATTTCAATATGTTACATTAAAAAACGGTTTGAATAGCCAACATTATGTGTTATATCTAACTGACCCTTTTTTTATTACGTGGTAAGTAAATAAAGTTGACTATTGTAGTTACTGTATTTCCCCATATTTCTACACAATAACTCAGATATGGTAACACTAGCGAGCAGTAGATAATATGGAGTGATTTTACATATTTAGCTTTAACCATGATTGAAATATTTATTGCCAATGCTGTATATTTGGAAATGAAAGTGAATGAAAAAACAACTGAAAGAAAGAAAACAGCGCCCTCTGCTGTGAAAGTGCCGCAAGTGTAAAAAGCTTACAGCACCTGGTATTCCCAGGCGGTCTCCCATCCAAGTACTAACCAGGCCCGACCCTACTTAGCCTCCGAGATCGGACGAGATCGGGCGTGTTCAGGGTAGTATGGCCGTAAGCCGACAACGTATGCAAAATGTACCTACTTAAATCAAACAGTGGGTAACATTATTGTTTAGCCTACAGCCTCGCACGCATGCGCACATAATGTTGTGTTTGTTGTGGCTGTGTGACTGTTGTCTTCCTTTTACTGCACTTCACGCTGAGGCCATGTCAGGAACAAACACGCTTGGCTCAGCCAATCACAAGTCCAACAACTGACATTAGTCCCGCCCCCTGCCAGCCCAAACATCTGTGTGACGTTCCAAAAATGTCCTGTAGTCAAATATTGGCCAGGTTAGTGGAAATCAAAGGCTACGTCATTAATGGTCATTTAAAGTGACAATCGTACACAGTCCGTGATTGGTCATTTTTAAACATACAATTTATAATCAGGCAATATTTTCACAATTTGGGGAAATGAACCAATCAGCGTCTCTTATTCCAACACAACTTTATCAGCCAATCAGCTCCGCTTTTGGCCAACTTTATCTCACAACGAATTGGCCAATGGGAGAGCACCCAGCTGCTTCCGGCCTCATTAGCATATTCATCAATTCACCAATCACCGACTTTTTGGAGTTGCTGTGAGTGAACACCTTAAATTGCTATTAAAGGACAAAGTCTTTAATTTCCTCTAACCTGACTAATATATATTTATCCACAGTTTATTAATGGAACGTCACAGCGGTTTGTTGGCTGCCAAGGGGCGGGACTAACGGCAGTTTGAGACTTGTGATTGGCTGAGCCAAGCGTGTTTGTTCCTGACATGGCCTCACGTTGAACCGCAGCAAAGGAAGACAACAGTCACATAGCCACAAAAGAACTGAACATTAATGTGTGCACACGCCATTTGTGAGGCATTTTCATAAAAGGGTCATTTTTGCAGCTCCTTTGCAGGTTCAGGCCTGGTTAGTACTAGAAAAGGAGACAACCTGGGATAACCAAGTGATGTAAACCTTTTACACTTGCGGCACTCTCACAGCAGAGGGCGCTGTTTCTGACATGCTGAGAGAAAAAAATCAGTTGAGTTGAATTAACTTTCAATTCAATTCTTGGCTATTATCTACTCTATGTGCAGTTTTTTTGCCATTTTACTCAGCCACACAGACTTGCTATATGCTGAATATGCTATTTTTGACCTCTTTTCTCTCTGCATCTTTTTTTACCCCTCTTTTTCCCCATTTTTGATGGATTGTTGTTCCCCAGAAAATGAGTTTGACACACAGATAGACAGACAACATTCACACACTAGGGACCATTTAGTGTTGTTAATCAACCTATCCCCAGGTGCATGTTTTTGGAGGTGGGAGAAAGCCGGAGTACCCGGAGCAAACATGGAAACTCCACACAGAAACGTTGAGATAGAACTTAGTGCCTTCTTATTGTGAGGCACCCACACTAACCCCCATACCGTCGTGCTGTCTCAGTCTAAATCCATTAATAATACATAATATCGTTCTCAATAAACAGTTAAACATGTTGTAATTCACATTATGAAATGAACAAGATTATCTCATTTTTCTATAAGGTTTAAAATGTTTAAAAGGATTCTTCTTTGGGTTTGAACAGTTTCATAAAATGGTTCATATTATTACATTGTTTAACTTTGTTGCTTAATCCAGGGATTCTCAAACTGTGATGTGTGTACCATTAGTGGTACGCTGGCTCCATCTAGTGGTACGCCAAAGAATCACTTGATTAATGTACAGTGTTGTACTTCCCTACGTATAAACACAGTGTTACTGGCCAAAATATTCAATATAATTGTTAAATAAAACCTCTGCCTTGTTTTTTTTGAATGAATACTTAGGCCTACTATGCTACTGTATTTTAATGTTGGTCATTATGGTGGTGCTTGCAGAGACATATTTTTTTCTGAGGTGGTACTCGGTGAAGAAAGTTTGGGAACCACTGGCTTAATCTTTTCCACAGCTTAAGTCCACACACTGATATGCTAAAGGTCTTAAATATGTTATGTGCATACAAATGTTTTGAATTACATTTTTTATATTTCTCCTCTTTTGTTGAGAATAAATGTTCTAAATTTGAGGGTAGCAAGTTATAGTTTACTTAGTACATCATTTTAGCTGTTTGCAAATGTACCGAATCGTTGAATTTCAATATGTTTGATTAAATTAATGAAGGTTTTGAAAAGCCAACATTATGTGTTAAATCTAACTGACCTTTTTTTATTACACGGTTAGTAAATAAAGTTGACTATTGTAGTTACTGTATTTCCCCATATTTCTACACAATAACTCAGATATGGTAACACTAGCGAGCAGTAGATAATATGGAGTGATTTGACATATTTAGCTTTACCCATGATTGAAATATTTCTTGCCAATGCTGTATATTTGGAAATGAAAGTGAATGAAAAAACAATTGAAAGAAAGAAAACAGCGCCCTCTGCTGTGAGTGTGCCGCAAGTGTAAAAAGCTTACAGCACCTGGTATTCCCAGGTGGTCTCCCATCCAAGTACTAACCAGGCCCGACCCTGCTTAGCTTCCGAGATCGGACGAGATCGAGCGTGTTAAGGGTAGTATGTTAAGGGTGTTAAGGGTAGTATGGCCGCAAGCCGGCAATTTACGCAAAATGTACCTATTTAAATCAAACAGTGGGTAACATTATTGTTTAGCCTACAGCCTCGCACGCATGCGCACATAATGTTGTGTTTGTCGTGGCTGTGTGACTGTTGTCTTCCTTTTACTGCACTTCACGCTGAGGCCATGTCAGGAACAAACACGCTTGGCTCAGCCAATCACAAGTCCAACAACTGACATTAGTCCCGCCCCCTGCCAGCCCAAACATCTGTGTGACGTTCCAAAAATGTCCTGTAGAAGTCAAATATTAGCCAGGTTAGTGGAAATCAAAGGCTATGTCATTAATGGTCATTTAAAGTGACAATCGTACACAGTCCGTGATTGGTCATTTTTAAACATGCAATTTTTAATCCGGCAATATTTTCACAATTTGGGGAAATGAACCAATCAGCGTCTCTTATTCCAACACAACTTTATCAGCCAATCAGCTCCGCTTCTGGCCAACTTTATTTCCCAACAAATTGGCCAATGGGAGAGCACCCAGCTGCTTCCCGCCTTATTAGCATATTCATCAATTCACCAATCACCGACTTTTTGGAGTTGCTGTGAGTGAACACTTTAAATTGCTATTAAAGGACAAAGTCTTTCATTTCCTCTAACCTGACTAATATATATTTATCCACAGGTTATTTATGGAACGTCACAGCGGTTTGTTGGCTGCCAAGGGGCGGGACTAACGGCAGTTTGAGACTTGTGATTGGCTGAGCCAAGCGTGTTTGTTCCTGACATGGCCTCACGTTGAACCGCAGCAAAGGAAGACAACAGTCACATAGCCACGAAATAACTGAACATTAATGTGTGCACACGCCATTTGTGAGGCATTTTTGAAAAAAAAGGGTATTTTTTGCAGCTCCATACTAGAATAGGAGACGACCTGGGATAACCAGGTGATGTAAACCTTTTACACTTGCGGCACTCTCACAGCAGAGGGCGCTGTTTCTAACTTGTTGAGAGAAAAAAATCAGTTGTGTTGAATTAACTTTCAATTCAATTCTTGGCTATTATCTACTCTATGGGCAGTTTCTTTGCCATTTTACTCAGCCACACAGACTTGCTGTATGCTGAAAATGCTATTTTTGACCTCTTTTCTCTCTGCATCTTTTTTTACCTCTCTTCTTCCCCATTTTTGATGGATTGTTGTTCCCCAAAAAATGAGTTTGACACCCCTGCTGTATACATTAAACCCAGTCCCAGTCCCAAAAAGCGGGCCATGACTCAAAGATTATTTTTGTGTATGCAGGTCCACTCTCTCCACCAACAAGTCAAACTAACCAGCACATTGTTTGTTTTTCCACCGCATTTGACAGTTCAGGGTAGTTTATACAAATCAGGCTGATGACCTATGGAGGAGTGGTTTACTATATTTTTGTACTGATACCATGACAATATTAGGTCAGAGTTATTTTATTAAAAAGTAAGTAAGTGAAATACAAAGCAATAATATACAAAACAATATGATTTTAAAAATAAAGTGTACCAAATTGTTCTTAAAAAGTCAGGCTTTTGTCCACAATGTCCAACAGTCAGAAAGTCATCCTCTCAGTAAATGATGAATTCATGAGGGTCAGGGATTCTTTTTGGTCCATTTCAGCTGTAAATAACTATATAAATAATAAATGTCAATGTTTATCTCACGCCGACAACACAAACACATTAAACACTTTAGCGTTATCTTCTTAGCATTAACATTCTGTTCACTGGAGTTGAGGCTAATAACTACACAAATGGAGTGTCACTGAGTACTTTTACTACATGTAATCAAGTAAATAGTAAATATTTGATGTTATTTACCTTTGTTCCACTTGTGTGCTGCCTCCTTTATTTCACATTTATCCAATGAAGTCTCAGAGTAGCAAGCAGCTGATGTCGCAGCTTCGAGTCCGGCTTCATACTCTTCTGCAAATATGTCCAATTTCTTATTGCAACATGTCTGAAATGGAGTAGGAAGAAGCAGAGTTTATTTAATCACACCTCTTTTCTTTTTCATAACAACTACTAACACATGTTTTATTCTCCTGTTCTCAACTTGTAGACAGTCTGAATACATCCATCTATTTTCTACCGCTTGTCCCTCTCGGGGTCGCGGGGGTGCTGGAGCCTATCCCAGCTGCATTCGGGCGGAAGGCGGGGTACACCCTGGACAAGTCACCACTTCATCGCAGGGCCAACACAATATTCACACACTAGGGACCATTTAAGTTGCCAATCAACCTATCCCCAGGTGCATGTCTTTGGAGGTGGGAAGAAGCCGGAGTAACCGGAGGGAACATGGAAACTCCACACAGAAACATTGAGATTGAACCCAGGGCCTTCTTATTGTGAGGCACACACACTAACCCCTGTACCGCCATGCTGCCCCAGTCTAAATCCATTAATAATACATAATATTGTTCTCAATAAACAGTTAAACATGTTGTACTTCACATTATGAAATGAACAAGATTATCTCATTTTTCTATAAGGTTTAAAATGTTTAAAAGGATTCTTCTTCTTTGCACTTTGTAAACACTTTGGCTTTGAACAGTTTCTTAAAATGGATCATATTATTACATTGTTTAACTTTGTTGCTTAATCCAGAGATTCTCAAACTGTGATGTGTGTACCATTAGTGGTACGCAGGCTCCATCTAGTGGTACGCCAAAGAATCACTTGATTAATGTACAGTGTTGTATTTTCCTACGTATAAACACAGTGCTACTGGCCAAAAATATTCAATATAATTGTTATATAATACCTCTGCCTTGTTTTTTTTGAATGAATACATAAGCCTATTATGCTTCTGTATTTTAATGTTGGTCATTATGGTGGTGCTTGCAGAGACACGTTTTTTTCTGAGGTGGTACTCGGTGAAGAAAGTTTGGGAACCACTGGCTTAATCTTTTCCACAGTTTAAGTCCACTCACTGATATGCTAAAGGTCTTAAATATATTATGTGCATACAAATGTTTTGAATTACATTTTTTATATTTCCTCTTTTGTTGAGAATAAATGTTGTAAATTCGAGAGTAGCAAGTTATAGTTTACTTAGTACATCATTTTAGCTGTTTGCAAATGTACCAAATCGTTGAATTTCAATATGTTACATTAAAAAACGGTTTGAATAGCCAACATTATGTGTTATATCTAACTGACCCTTTTTTTATTACGTGGTAAGTAAATAAAGTTGACTATTGTAGTTACTGTATTTCCCCATATTTCTACACAATAACTCAGATATGGTAACACTAGCGAGCAGTAGATAATATGGAGTGATTTGACATATTTAGCTTTAACCATGATTGAAATATTTCTTGCCAATGCTGTATATTTGGAAATGAAAGTGAATGAAAAAACAATTGAAAGAAAGAAAACAGCGCCCTCTGCTGTGAGTGTGCCGCAAGTGTAAAAAGCTTACAGCACCTGGTATTCCCAGGCGGTCTCCCATCCAAGTACTAACCAGGCCCGACCCTGCTTAGCTTCCGAGATCGGGCGTGTTCAGGGTAGTATGGCCGTAAGCCGACAATTCATGCAAAGTGTACCTACTTAAATCAAACAGTGGGTAACATTATTGTTTAGCCTCCAACCTAGCACGCATGCGTACATAATGTTGTGTTTGTCGTGGCTGTGTGACTGTTGTCTTCCTTTTACTGCACTTCACGCTGAGGCCATGTCAGGAACAAACACGCTTGGCTCAGCCAATCACAAGTCCAACAACTGACATTAGTCCCGCCCCCTGCCAGCCCAAACATCTGTGTGACGTTCCAAAAATGTCCTGTAGACAAATATTGGCCAGGTTAGTGGAAATCAAAGGCTATGTCATTAATGGTCATTTAAAGTGACAATCGTACACAGTCCGTGATTGGTCATTTTTAAACATGCAATTTTTAATCCGGCAATATTTTCACAATTTGGGGAAATGAACCAATCAGCGTCTCTTATTCCAACACAACTTTATCAGCCAATCAGCTCCGCTTTTGGCCAACTTTATCTCACAACGAATTGGCCAATGGAAGAACACCCAGCTGCTTCCGGCCTTATTAGCATATTCATCAATTCACCAATCACCGACTTTTTGGAGTTGCTGTGAGTGAACACTTTAAATTGCTATTAAAGGACAAAGTCTTTCATTTCCTCTAACCTGACTAATATATATTTATCCACAGGTTATTTATGGAACGTCACAGCGGTTTGTTGGATGCCAAGGGGCGGGACTAACGGCAATTTGAGACTTGTGATTGGCTGAGCCAAACGTGTTTGTTCCTGACATGGCCTCACGTTGAACCGCAGCAAAGGAAGACAACAGTCACATAGCCACGAAATAACTGAACATTAATGTGTGCACACGCCATTTGTGAGGCATTTTTGAAAAAAAAGGGTATTTTTTGCAGCTCCATACTAGAATAGGAGACGACCTGGGATAACCAGGTGATGTAAACCTTTTACACTTGCGGCACTCTCACAGCAGAGAGCGCTGTTTCTGACATGCTGAGAAAAAAATCTGTTGTGTTGAATTAACTTTCAAATAAATTCTTGGCTATTATCTACTCTATGGTCATTTTTTTTTGACATTTTACTCAGCCACACAGACTTGCTGTATGCTGAATATGCTTTTTTTGACCTCTTTTCTCTCTGCATCTTTTTTTACCCCTCTTCTTCCCCATTTTTGACGGATTGTTGTTTCCCCAAAAATGAGTTTGACACCCCTGCTGTATACATTAAACCCACTCCCAGTCCCAAAAAGCGTGCCATGACTCAAAGATTATTTTTGTGTATGCAGGTCCACTCTCTCCACCAACATGTCGAACTAACCAGCACATTGTTTGTGTTTCCATCACATTTGACAGTTCAGGGTCGTTTATACAAATCAGGCTGATGACGTATGGAGGAGTGGTTTACTATATTTTTGTACTGATACCATGACAATATTAGGTCAGAGTTATTTTATTAAAAAGTAAGTAAGTGAAATACAAAGCAATAATATACAAAACAATATGATTTTAAAAATAAAGTGTACCAAATTGTTCTTAAAAAGTCAGGCTTTTGTCCACAATGTCCAACAGTCAGAAAGTCATCCTCTCAGTAAATGATGAATTCATGAGGGTCAGGGATTCTTTGTGGTCCATTTCAGCTGTAAATAACAATATATAAATAATAAATGTCAGTGTTTATCTCACGCAGACAACACAAACACATTTAGCGTTATCTTCTTAGCATTAACATTCTGTTCACTGGGGTTGAGGCTAATAACTACACAAATGGAGTGTCACTGAGTACTTTTACTACATGTAATCAAGTAAATAGTAAATATTTGATGTTATTTACCTTTGTTCCACTTGTGTGCTGCCTCCTTTATTTCACATTTATCCAATGAAGTCTCAGAGTAGCAAGCAGCTGATGTCGCAGCTTCGAGTCCGGCTTCATACTCTTCTGCAAATATGTCCAATTTCTTATTGCAACATGTCTGAAACGGAGTAGGAAGAAGCAGAGTTTATTTAATCACACCTCTTTTCTTTTTCATAGCAACTACTAACACTTTTGATCTCCTGTTCTCAACTTGTAGACAGTCTGAATCCATCCATCCAATTTCTACCATTTGTCCCTCTCGGGGTTGCGGGGGTGCTGGAGCCTATCACAGCTGCATTCGGGCGGAAGGCGGGGTACACCCTGGACAAGTCGCCACCTCATCGCAGGGCCAACACAACATTCACACACTAGGGACCATTTAGTGTTGTTAATCAACCTATCCCCAGGTGCATGTCTTCGGAGGTGGGAAGAAGCCGGAGTAACCGGAGGGAACATGGAAACTCCACACAGAAACATTGAGATTGAACCCAGGGCCTTCTTATTGTGAGGCACACACACTAACCCCTGTACCGCCGTGCTGTCCCAGTCTAAATCCATTAATAATACATAATATTGTTCTCAATAAACAGTTAAACATGTTGTACTTTACATTATGAAATGAACAAGATTATCTCATTTTTCTATAAGGTTTAAAATGTTGAAAGGATTATTCTTCGCAGTTTGTAAACACTTTGGGTTTGAACAGTTTCTTAAAATGGATCCTATTATTACATTGTTTAACTTTGTTGCTTAATCCAGGGATTCTCAAACTGTGATGTGTGTACCATTAGTGGTACGCTGGCTCCATCTAGTGGTATGCCAAATAATCACTTGATTAATGTACAGTGTTGTATTTTCCTACGTAAAAAACACAGTGCTACTTGCCAAAATATTCAATATAATTGTTAAATAAAACCTCTGCCTTGTTTTGTTTTGAATGAATACTTAGGCCTACTATGCTACTGTATTTTAATGTTGGTCATTATGGTGGTGCTTGCAGAGACAAGTTTTTTTCTCAGGTTTTGCTTGGTAAAAAAAAGTTTGGGAACCACTGGCTTAATCTTTTCCACAACTTAAGTCCACACACTGATATGCTAAAGGTATTAAATATGTTATGTGCATACAAATGTTTTGAATTACATTTTATATTTCTCCTCTTTTGTTAAGAATACATGTTGTAAATTTGAGCAAGTTATAGTTTACATTGTACATAATTTTAGCTGTTTGCAAATGTACCAAATCATTGAATTTCAATATGTTAGATTCAATTAATAAAGGGTTTGAATAGCCAACATTATGTGTTAAATCTAACTGACCCTTTTTTTTATTACACGGTTAGTAAATAAAGTTGACTATTGTAGTTACTGTATTTCCCCATATTTCTACACAATAACTCAGATATGGTAACACTAGCGAGCAGTAGATAATATGGAGTGATTTGACATATTTAGCTTTAGCCATGATTTAAATATTTATTGCCAATTTATGCTGCATATTTGGAAATGAAAGTG
The DNA here is from genome assembly GCF_033978685.3 of Nerophis lumbriciformis. NCBI lineage: Eukaryota > Metazoa > Chordata > Actinopteri > Syngnathiformes > Syngnathidae > Nerophis > Nerophis lumbriciformis. Next base: position 11,426,959 of record NC_084574.2, read on the forward strand.
AATGAAAAAACAATTGGAAGAAAGAAAACAGCGCCCTCTGCTGTGTGTGTGCCGCAAGTGTAAAAAGCTTACGGCACCTGGTATTCCCAGGCGGTCTCCCATCCAAGTACTAACCAGGCCCGACCCTGCTTAGCTTCCGAGATCGGACGAGATCGGGCGTGTTCAGGGTAGTATGGCCGTAAGCCGGTAAACATTTCAAAATGTACCTACTTAAATCAAACAGTGGGTAACATTATTGTTTAGCCTCCAACCTAGCACGCATGCGCACATAATGTTGTATTTGTTGTGGCTGTGTGACTGTTGTCTTCCTTTTACTGCACTTCACGCTGAGGCCATGTCAGGAACAAACACGCTTGGCTCAGCCAATCACAAGTCCAACAACTGACATTAGTCCCGCCCCCTGCCAGCCCAAACATCTGTGTGACGTTCCAAAAATGTCCTGTAGTCAAATATTGGCCAGGTTAGTGGAAATCAAAGGCTATGTCATTAATGGTCATTTAAAGTGACAATCGTACACAGTCCGTGATTGGTCATTTTTAAACATGCAATTTTTAATCCGGCAATATTTTCACAATTTGGGGAAATGAGCCAATCAGCGTCTCTTATTCCAACACAACTTTATCAGCCAATCAGCTCCGCTTTTGGCCAACCTTATCTCACAACAAATTGGCCAATGGGAGAGCACCCAGCTGCTTCCGGCCTCATTAGCATATTCATCAATTCACCAATCACCGACTTTTTGGAGTTGCTGTGAGTGAATTAAATTGCTATTAAAGGACAACGTCTTTCATTTCCTCTAACCTGACTAATATATATTTATCCACAGTTTATTAATGGAACCTCACAGCGGTTTGTTGGTTGCCAAGGGGCGGGACTAACGGCAGTTTGAGACTTGTGATTGGCTGAGCCAAACGTGTTTGTTCCTGACATGGCCTCACGTTGAACCGCAGCAAAGGAAGACAACAGTCACATAGCCACAAAAGAACTGAACATTAATGTGTGCACACGCCATTTGTGAGGCATTTTTGGAAAAAAAGGGTAATTTTTGCAGCTCCATACTAGAATAGGAGACGACCTGGGATAACCAGGTGATGTGAACCTTTTACACTTGCGGCACTCTCACAGCAGAGGGCGCTGTTTCTGACATGCTGAGAGAAAAAATCTGTTGTTTTTAATTAACTTTCAATTCAGTTCTATGGGTAGTTTTTTTTTGACATTTTACTCAGCCACACAGACTTGCTGTATGCTGAATATGCTATTTTTGACCTCTTTTATCTCTGCATATTTTTATCCCCCTCTTCATCCACATTTTTGACAGATTGTTGTTCCCCAAAAAATGAGTTTGTATACAGTAAACCCACTCCCAGTCCCAATAAAGTGTGCCATGAGTCAAATATTATTTTTTGTGTATTCAGGTCCACTCTCTCCACCAACATGTCGAACTAACCAGCACCTTGTTTACCATGAATTGATTAACGTGGACCCGACCGACTTAAACAAGTTGAAAAACTTATTGGGATGTTACCATTTAGTGTTCAATTGTACGGAATATGTACTGTGCAATCTACTAATAAAAGTTTCAATCAATCAATCAATCAATCAAAGCTACAAAGTAGCAATCAAATAATTCACGTGGTCTGGTACTTCTTTCCATGTTTACGACAAGTCATGGTTATTGTTTGCATGTCAGGGGTCACAGCTTTAAGAACCACTTCATAATCTAACACCAAAAAAGATATGAACATTTCATATCACGATTATTATTGTGACCAAGATGATTACGGTCATCATTATTACAGCGGGATTGTTGAATGTGCGCAAAAAGTACAGATACACACTGAAATATTGTAACCAAGTTTTATTTAGAATAAATAACTACAAATAAATAGACAAACTATATACTTTGTGGGAAGAAGAAACAATAAACATTGCCATATTATTTTATAATGTGTATATTATATAACAATAATGTGTATAAAAGTTTAGATTGGTGTATGTCATTTTTCGGAAGAAAGAAGTTATTGTCTCTGGTTTTTGTGTTAGCATTTAAGCTACCAAGCAAGTTAGCGATAATCGCTTTGGGAGTTTATCAACGCGCTGTGATCAATCACGGTTTTACGATAACTTCAATTTAAAACGGTAATACAAAAACATGCACCTGGGGATAGGTTGATTGGCAACACTAAAAAAATTGGCCCTAGTGTGTGAATGTGAGTGTGAATGTTGTCTGTCTATCTGTGTTGGCCCTGCGATGAGGTGGCAACTTGTCCAGGGTGTACACCGCCTTCCGCCCGATTGTAGCTGAGATAGGCTCCTGTGCCCCCCGCAACCCCGAAGGGGTTAAGCGGTAGAAATGGATGGATGGATACTAACCATCTGGATTTTTATTGTGGTTATTATTAATACAGTGTATCGCTACATCCCGAGTTAACTACCTGGTATGTAGTCCCTTGAAAAACCGAATCGTCTCATTTTTAGAAATACATTTTTTTATTTTTTTTGGTCATAAAAAAACACAGTCATGTGTGCTTACGGACTGTATCCCTGCAGCCCAATTTTCATCAATTAATATATTCTGTAGACATACCCTCATCCGCTGATCTGTCCAGTTTTGGAGTTGATGTCAGCAGGCCAGGGAAGCTAGGGTCGATATTCTTCTCTTGATCATCTTCGCTGGCATAAGGGACGTTGTGAGCCAAGACATCCAGGGGGTTTAGCTCGCTCGTCTGCGGGAACAAACTGCCGCCATTTCTTGCCGTGCTACCGAGGCCCTTTGTCCCTGAATTGCTCACACACTCCGGCAGATTCAATGGGGGTCTGGCGGCAGATTTCTTTGACTTTATCGTTGGAAATGCATCTGCTTTGAGTGTCGCAGGATATCCACACATTCTTGCCATCTCTGTCGTAGCATAGCTTTCGTCGGTAAAGTGTGCGGAACAAACGTCCAATTTCTTGCCACTTTCGCATCTTTGGGCCACTGGTGCAACTTGAGTCCGTCCCTGTTCGTGTTGTTACACCCTCCGACAACACCCCGACGAGGCATGATGTATCCAAGGTACGGAAAACAGTCGAAAAAACGGAAAATAACAGAGATGATTTGACTCGGTGTTTGAGAAAATGGCGGATTGCTTCCCGATGTGACGTCATCGCTCCGAGCGAATATTAGAAAGGCGTTTAATTCGCCAAAATTCACCCATTTAGAGTTCGGAAATCGGTTAAAAAAATATATGGTCTTTTTTCTGCAACATCAAGGTATATATTGACGCTTACATAGGTCTGGTGATAATGTTCCTCTTTAATTTCTTGTGCGGCCCGGTACCAATCGATCCACGGACCGGTACCGGTGGTTGGGGACCACTACCTAACAGGGTTGTCAAAATCATGTTTGCTTCGGGGCCACATTGAGTAAAATCTATTCCCAAGTAGGCATTATGTGGTAAAATCATGGTGTGATAACTTAAAAATAAAGACAACTTCAGATTGTTTTCTTTCTTTAAAAATAGATAAAGTATTTTCTTTAAAAGTAAAAATAATAATGTCTTTTTTTTACACTCCACATTCCGTCTTTATTTGTCGCTATTTATACTTTCTGAATAAATTATTTTATAATGTTCATCAGTCAATTAGGTGGGATTTAGTCTGGGTTTCAACATGCTCCCATTGGTGTTAATATTTCATCCATCAGATCATCAATTTACAGGATTGTATTAATATAAATGACTCATTTCCCTCAACTGACGTACTAACATCATGTGGTTTATTCTGTACACATGTAGCATCATCTACAACACAACTTGTGAATTTGGACTCATTTCAATAATCACACATGAAGTTCAAAGGAGATGCTTATTATTTTATTAGAAAATGTGTCCTCAGTCTAAGCACAACCTGAAATGTACAGATGATCAAAAGCATTGATATGTGTAAACATGTCACAGGTTACATTGCCAACAATATCTTTGACGATCAAGGCATGAACGTAACAATCCACATTGTAGATGCTATCACTAATAAGCAGCGTAAGTACGTAGCGGCCAAATATGGAAGTGGTGCCTCTGGCTTTACGCGGCAACTAGCTCCGCCCCCTTGGAAGATGCGTGGCAGGGGATACAAAGAATTGCTATTGCGACATCCAGTGGACACATTTAGGACAGCAGTTTATATATATATATATATACAATATATATATATATATATATATATATATATATATATATATATATATATATATATATATAAATAAAAGAAATACTTGAATTTCAGTGTTCATTTATTTACACATATACACACACATATCACTCATCTACTCATTGTTGAGTTAAGGGTTGAATTGTCCATCCTTGTTCTATTCTCTGTCACTATTTTTCTAACCATGCTGAACACCCTTTCGCAGGTACCCAGAAAGGTTTCGAGTACCACCAAAAAACCTGAATCTCTGAGGACAGTATAAAAATCTGTGTTAAAGGTGTACAAATACTGTTTGTATAATAATTATGTTATTTTTTTTTTTTTACAAATGAGGGTTAAGAGTTCAGCACTAAAAAAAAAAAAAAAAAGAATGTGGCTTGAGTACAGTTTTTTAATTGAGCTGCTGCATTTTTTTGGTTGGGTTGTTTATTTATTTTGAGTAACTTCTATACATTTCTAAAAGGGGAATAATGCAATAGAGTTATTTATGTTTGTCTGTTGCCATCTCCTGGTGAATGTTGGCTATAGCATACTGGGGTTACTTTTTGGTTGGCCAACGATTTACGTGGTGTTGCGCACCTGACGTCAGTCAGGTCCGCACGGAGCTGGAGGGGGCGTGGCTTACAGCTCCGCCTGAATTTTGGGAGATTTTCGGGAGAAAATTTGTCCCGGGAGGTTTTCGGGAGAGGCGCTGAATTTCGGGAGTCTCCGGGAAAACCCGGGAGGGTTGGCAAGTATGGATTAAAACCTGTTCCCGGGCCTGAACTGGCGTACTTTTTACACCCCGGTTTATCATTTTAAGTTTGTTTCGAACATGCATACAGTTACAACATGGTGCATCACATTTTTTTAATTTCTCATTGCAACACGTTTTAAAAGAAGTAGGAAGAAGCAGATCTCATTTAGTTCTGCCCCCTTTTCTTTTTTACTTGGGCGGAAGGCAGGGTGCACCTTGGACAAGTCGCCACGTCATCGCAGGGCCAACAGCCAACAGACAAGCATTCACTACATTGATGATAAATAATAAAGTTCCCAATAAATACTTATTATTATGAAAATGTTTATGAAAATTCTTCTTTTTTGTACTTTGTAAACACTTTGAGTTTCATAAACTGTATCATATTAGTACTTTATTGGATTTATTTTGCCCCATTCCATCAATTAATTCCACATAACGATAAACTAAAGGTGTTACTGTAAGTGTTGTACATGCATAACAATGTTTTATGTTAGATTTTACTCTAAGATTACATTTCTCCTCTTTTGTTGAGAAGAATTGTTGTAAATTCTTGGGTAGCAAGTTTTAGTTTACTTTTACATCATCTTTGCTGTTTGCAAATGCACCAAATCATTGAATTTGAATATTTTTGATACAACAAATAAAAAGTTTGTATGTTGTTAATATCCAACATTATGTATTATTCTGACCGACCCTTTTTTTAACACAATTAGTGAATACAATTCACTTTTGTAGTTATTTGCTCATATTTCTACACAACAACTCAGATCCAGTATGGCAGGGGTGTCAAACTCAAATACAGAGTGGGCCAAAATTTAAAACTGAACAAAGCCGCAGGCCAAGGTTGAACAAATTAACCTTTTTAACAGGGACCCAAACAAGTTTTGCATTGAATATTGAACAAGCAAGGCTTATATAACTTTATAGTGACACGCAAAATCGAGTTTCAAATAATAATAATAATAATAAAAAAATATCAATGCAAATACAATTTAAAAAAAATTGAATGCCTCTTTTCTATTTGCAGCCTTCTGAGGTAAATATCAACATTAACGTTTTCCACAGGCTAATACATTTGAAAATAAAATAATGAATAAACCAACCATTCAGGACTTTAAACTGCTCATTTTGCAACACACTGATCTAATCTGATGTGCCCAAGACAGATACCTGACATCTTTTCTGGGATGCTAGTTCATTAATGTCGGGGCTCAGGCTTTGAGCTGAGGCAACCTTCATTATCGAACGAAGGTGGTCATCAGTCATTATATCTTGGAGTCCACCCGGACCACAGTCTTGGGGCGTGCCTTAAAGACACTGCATTTAACGTCCTCTACGAGCTGTCGTCACGTCCGCTTTTCATCTATTCTAACGTGCCGGCCCAGTCACAAGATATGTCCGGCTTCTGTACGCACACAAACGTGAATGCAACGCATACTTGATCAACAGCGATACAGGTTACACTTAAGGGTGCCAGTATAAAAAACTTTAACACTGTTAGAAATATACGCCACACTGTGAATCCACAACAAACAAGAATGACAAACACATTTCGGGAGAACATCCGCACCTTAACACAACATAAACACAACAGAACAAATACCCAGAATCCTTTGCAGTACTAACTCTTCCGGGACGCTACAAAATTCACCCCCGCTACCACCAAACCCCCCCCACACACCTTGTAGCGTCCCGGAAGAGTTAGTGCAGCAAAGGGTTCTAGGTATTTGTTCTGTTGTGTTTATGTTGTGTTACGGTGCGGATGTTCTCCCAAAATGTGTTAAAGTTTTTTATTCAGCTACCCTCAGTGTAACCTGTATCGCTGTTGATGAAGTATGCGTTGCATTCAATTGTGTGTGCGTGCAGAAGCCGCACATATTATCAATCAATCAATCAATCAATGTTTATTTATATAGCCCTAAATCACAAGTGTCTCAAAGGGCTGCACAAGCCACAACGACATCCTCGGTACAAAGCCCACATAAGGGCAAGGAAAAACTCACCCCAGTGGGACGTCGATGTGAATGACTATGAGAAACCTTGGAGAGGACCGCATATGTGGGTAACCCCCCCCATCTACGGGAGACCGAATGCAATGGATGTCGAGTGGGTCTGACATAATATTGTGAGAGTCCAGTCCATAGTGGATCCAACAGAATAGTAATTATGTGACTGGGCCAGCACTCGTTGGACTGGCTGAAAAGCAGACCTGCCGATTTTTGGGAGGGTCGCTGAAGTTTGGAAGACTCCCGGGAGGGTTGGCAAGTATTAGAATTAGCGGTGAATGCGGTGTTACGGCGGCACCGCCGCAATATATAATCGGCGGGCCAGCTTTAGTGTTAATTTGATATCGCCTCAAGGGCCAAGTGAAATTACACGGCGGGCCAAATTTGGCCCGCGGGCCAGAGTTTGACACCCATGCAGTATGGTAACACCAGCAAGCAGGATAGAATATGGAGTGATTTTGTCCAAAACATAATTAGCCTCATTCATTATTTAAATATTTCTTGCCAACTTACGTTTTACATTTTTTTATACGAGATTTCTAGTTTATTATTTATTATTACACCGCATAATTTGGTTTCTTTCACCCTTTCAATATCTACTCTGTCTATTTGTATTTGACTTTCTCTTCTACTGTTACCAAATAGCATTATTTTATCAAAGATTGTCTGTTTTTGTCAAACCATCTTTTTAATTTGTTCATTTCTTCCGTTATTATTTGTATTATCTTCTGTGTGTTCTCTCCTGAACAATACACAGCTGTGTCGTCTGCAATTAATACTAACTTTACGTACTTTGTAACTTTACAAATTTCTGGTCCCAGTATTGATCCCTGGGGAACGCCACAAGACATATTCAGCTCTGTAGACGTATGTCCGCCCAGCTTCACGTATTGCTTCCTCTTAGTTAAGTCGCTTCTTATCCAGTCCAGGACCAACCCTCTGATGCCATACTGTTCTAATTTGTCATTTAAAATTGTATGATTAATTGTGTCAAATGCTTTAGTTAGACCCTTAAACACTGCAGTTGCACACTGTTTGTTTACCAGCTATGGTATTGGTCATTTCCTCTGTCAATAATGCAGAATAATATCCGTATTGGTTTTCTGCAAGTGTTCCACTTTTACTTATGAATTTGTCAAATCTATTGAACATTTAAAAAAAATAATTTTAGAAAAATATGGAAGTAAGGAAACAAGTGTATAGTTTGTATTTGTCTCCAGTCTTATAAATCGATACCACTTTTATTTTCATTTTGTTTGGGAATTTGCCTGTTTGAAATGATAGATTGCTGATGTATGTTGAAGGTTCTGAAATTTCTTCAATAACTTTTTTAAAATTATTTTTCATATTAATTCAGTCTGTTGGGGTCTTGAATTTACATATATTCACTATTTTGACTAATTCCTCTTCTGTCACTTCTGAATATGGACTTCTGTCTATGGTGTCATTCAAGTCCTCAACCGACCCGGGATCTGGAATCCTTTCCACCAAATGATTTGGTCCGATATTTTACTTCTTTGTTCGTATTGTCATATTTTTTTCAAGTATTGAGGGTAATCTTTCTTAACACCATTTTTAATAATGCTGTCATTTATTAATCGCAATTAACCCAATAATTATACACCCCTTATATTTTTGGACAGCAAAAATGGAAACCAAGTATGGCATGGCAACCTTGACATTATTGGTCAAATGGTCTTGAGTGACATCATCCCCAGCGTGACCCCCCTTACCAGATGACTCCTTATACTATTTATGAGGAATGAGACATTTTTACAAAAGTGGGGGGAAAGTGAACTTTATCCCGTCTCACACTTAAGAGCATGGTTCCAAGCAAACACTTTGCTAGGTTAATAAGACTTTCCTGAAATTCTTGACCACATTTTTTCACTCCCCAACTTTCATCGCGATCAGTGCTACTTTGACAAAAAGAAACAAAGAATAAAGTGTTAAATTGTATCTTATCCGCGAAGCAGATCTCCACTCAAACAGTGCGGTCGATGTCTTTGATGTTTTCTGCTAACTTGTCATAGAATCACACTGTCTGAATGTGCATTAGATACTTCAAATGAGGTGAGGATGGCAGCTAACAAACTAAATGTTAGAGAGCCCTGCTATATATTCAAATGCACAGAAAGCATGAACAATGTTTGAGAAAGTGGAACAAAGTGACAAGAGGGCAACTTTCACAGTCAAGTGTGTTCATTGACCTTGTGGAAAGAGAAGACGACTGTGTGCTGAGAGAACATGATAACACTACTTGGACCAGATGATGTTCACAGTACAACATTGTAACAGTTTTCATGTATTTCACTGGCCGAATAGTTTGCATGACCTTAACTTGAAAATATTAATAGCTACATAGTTACATGTCCTTTTCCAAAGCACCTTTCAGGCAAGAATACTGTTTGTGTATTCTAATCCACCAGGACACAATTAGGAAGAATTGAACTGTATTTATCACATTTACAACATACTGTGAAATGAATCTCTGCATTCAACACATGTACATTTAACTGCTTTTTTTTTTAGACCAGTATGTATTTTTTAGTCTCAATGTGCTTGTGCTGTATTTTATTTTTTGTTTTTGTTTATTTCGAACATATAAATAAGAATACACAGTAATATATTACGTATTTAAAGTTTCACACTTCAGCGTGTCCAAAAATGAGTAGGAATAAACAGTATAAGTATTTAATATATAATCACCTCATGACATAATTACACAATTGCCTATGCATTTGATTATTAAATCTGATTTTTTTTTATTTCAACAAAATATGTTTGGAATATATGTTAATATGATGTTTTTACATTAACATTTAATTTATTTTTTTTCTTTCCTTTTTTTAAGACAACATAATTTAAAAAATGCACTTTTATGCAGTACATGCAATTTATTAAAATAACAAATATGTTTAGTACGACAAACATAGTGCTTTATTGATGTACATTATTTCCAGGTCAGTTTGACACAAGCATGGAAGAAGTTTAGAAGGTGTATACCTGATTTATTATTTAGGCTCAAGATTCTTCTTTGTCCATTGAAAACACTTGAAATGTCAACTGTTTCTTAAAGGGGAACATTATCACAATTTCAGAATGGTTAAAACCATTAAAAATCAGTTCCCAGTGGCTTATTATATTTTTCGAAGTTTTTTTCAAAATTTTACCCATCACGCAATATCCCTAAAAAAAGCTTCAAAGTGCCTGATTTTAACCATCGTTATATACACCCGTCCATTTTCCTGTGACGTCACATAGTGATGCCAATACAAACAAACATGGCGGAAAGAACAGCAAGCTATAGCGACATTAGCTCGGATTCAGACTCGGATTTCAGCGGCTTCAGCGATTCAACAGATTACGCATGTATTCAATCAATCAATCAATCTTTATTTATATAGCCCTAAATCACAAGTGTCTCAAAGGGCTGCACAAGCCACAACGACATCCTCGGTACAAAGCCCACATAAGGGCAAGGAAAAACTCACCCCAGTGGGACGTCGATGTGAATGACTATGAGAAACCTTGGAGAGGACCGCATATGTGGGTAACCCCCCCCCTCTAGGGGAGACCGAAAGCAATGGATGTCGAGTGGGTCTGACATAATATTGTGAGAGTCCAGTCCATAGTGGATCCAACATAATAGTAAGAGTCCAGTCCATAGTGGGGCCAGCAGGACACCATCCCGAGTGGAGACGGGTCAGCAGCGCAGAGATGTTCTCAGCCGATGCACAGGCGAGCGGTCCACCCCGGGTCCCAACTCTGGACAGCCAGCACTTCATCCATGGCCACCGGACCTGTGCCCCCCCCCCCCTCAAGGAAAAGGGGAGCAGAGGAGAAAAGAAAAGAAACGGCAGATCAACTGGTCTAACAGGGGGGCTATTTAAAGGCTAGAGTATACAAATGAGTTTTAAGATGGGACTTAAATGCTTCTACTGAGGTAGCATCTCTAATTGTTACCGGGAGGGCATTCCATAGTACTGGAGCCCGAATAGAAAACGCTCTATAGCCCGCAGACTTTTTTTGGGCTCTGGGAATCACTAATAAGCCGGAGTTCTTTGAACGCAAATTTCTTGCCGGGACATATGGTACAATGCAATCGACAAGATAGGACGGAGCTAGACCGTGTAGTATTTTATACGTAAGTAGTAAAACCTTAAAGTCACATCTTAAGTGCACAGGAAGCCAGTGCAGGTGAGCCAGTATAGGCGTAATATGATCAAACTTTCTTGTTCTTGTCAAAAGTCTAGCAGCCGCATTTTGTACCAATTGTAATCTTTTAATGCTAGACATAGGGAGACCCGAAAATAATACGTTACAGTAGTCGAGACGAGACGTAACGAACGCATGAATAATGATCTCAGCGTCGCTAGTGGATAAAATAGAACGAATTTTAGCGATATTGCGGAGATGAAAGAAGGCCGTTTTACTAACACTCTTAATGTGTGACTCATAGGAGAGAGTTGGGTCGAAAATAATACCCAGATTCTTTACTGATTCGCCTTGTGTAATTGTTTGGTTGTCAAATGTTAAGGTGGTATTATTAAATAAATGTCGGTGTTTAGCAGGACCGATAATCAGCATTTCCGTTTTCTTGGCGTTGAGTTGCAAGAAGTTAGCGGACATCCATTGTTTAATTTCATTAAGACACGCCTCCAGCTGACTACAATCCGGCGTGTTGGTCAGCTTTAGGGGCATGTAGAGTTGGGTGTCATCAGCATAACAATGAAAGCTAACACCGTATTTGCGTATGATGTCGCCTAGCGGCAGCATGTAAATACTAAAGAGTGCAGGGCCAAGAACCGAACCCTGAGGAACTCCGCACGTTACCTTAACATAGTACGAGGTCACATTATTATGGGAGACGCATTGCATCCTGTCAGTAAGATAAGAGTTAAACCACGACAAAGCTAAGTCTGACATACCAATACGTGTTTTGATACGCTCTAATAAAATATTATGATCGACGGTATCGAAAGCAGCGCTAAGATCAAGAAGCAGCAACATAGATGACGCATCAGAATCCATCGTTAGCAGTAGATCATTAGTCATTTTTGCGAGGGCTGTCTCCGTAGAGTGATTTGCCCTGAAACCGGATTGAAAAGGTTCACAGAGATTGTTAGACACTAAGTGTTCATTTAGCTGCTGTGCGACAATTTTTTCGAGGATTTTCGAAATAAAGGGAAGGTGGGACACCGGTCGGTAGTTTACCATGAGGTCAGGATCAAGGTTAGGTCTTTTGAGCAGAGGATGAATAACCGCTTTCTTGAATGCTAGGGGAACAGTGCCAGAGGACAGTGATAAGTTTATAATATTTAGCACTGATGGACCTAATAATACAAAAAGCTCCTTGATAAGTTTCCCAGGAAGTGGGTCAAGTAAACATGTTGTTTGTTTTATCCCACTTACACGCTGTAATAGTTCCTCTAATGTTATTTCATCAAAAAGAGAGAGACTATTTTGTATTGCAGTATCCGTCGTAGATACAGTTGTATCTGTGTTCATAGAACCCAGTTGTAGCTGGGATGCGTTGTCTTTAATCTCCTTTCTAATGAGTTCAATTTTCTTATTAAAGAAATTCATAAAGTCATCTGCCGAGTGGGTGGAGCTATTGGGAGGAGTCCCTTGTTGGGTTAGCGATGCTATTGTACTAAACAAAAATTTAGGGTCGTTTTTGTTGAGGCGGATGAGATTCGAGTAATATTTAGCTTTAGCTAAGGTAAACATGCGTTTATACAATATTAAACTATCACTCCATGCTTGATGGAAAACCTCAAGCTTGGTCGCGCGCCATTTGCGTTCCAACTTTCTACATGATAATTTATGAGCTCTGGTTTCTTCTGTAAACCATGGGGTGCGCCTTTTAGGGGCCCTTTTTTGTTTTAGCGGTGCTATACTATCAATGGTTTTGCGCAGGGCATTGTCAAAGTTGTTAGTTAGGTTATCAATAGAGCCGACATAATTTGGGAATGGTGCCATTACCGAAGGCAGTAGGTCAGCAAGAGTCATTGTTGTGGCAGCATTAATGTTGCGGCTGCTATAGCAGTTATTATTATTATTAGTTTGTTGACAATGAGTCAGAACTTCGAATTTTATAAGGTAATGATCGGACATTACTTTAGTATACGGGAGTACCATACCTTTGGAGGTGGTGACACCCCTGACCAGCACTAGATCTATCGTATTGCCGTTGCGATGCGTAGGTTCATTTATTATTTGTGTAAGACCACAGCTATCAATTATAGTCTGGAGCGCCACGCACTGAGGGTCCGATGGGGTATTCATATGGATATTAAAGTCCCCCATTATGATTATATTGTCTGCGTGCGTCACTAGATCAGCAACGAACTCTGAGAATTCATTAATAAAGTCCGAGTAGGGCCCTGGGGGGCGGTAGATAACAGCCATATCGAGAGGCAGCGGTGCGACAGACCTCATAGTAAGCACCTCAAACGATTTGTATTTATTATTTAGGTTAGGGGTAAGGTTAAAGTTTTCATTGTATATTAGTGCGACCCCCCCACCCCTTTTAAGGGGACGGGCAATATGCGCATTCGTATAGTTAGGAGGAGATGCCTCATTTAGCGCAAAAAGTATTGAAACGGATGGTTGTAGTGTGGAGGCAGGTAGCGAAAACGAAATTGAAGAAGAAACTGAAGCTATTGAGCCATATCGGTTTGAACCGTATGCAAGCGAAACCGACGAAAACGACACGACAGCCAGCGACACGGGAGAAAGCGAGGACGAATTCGGCGATCGCCTTCTAACCAACGATTGGTATGTGTTTGCTTGGCATTAAAGGAAACCAACAACTATGAACTAGGTTTACAGCATATGAAATACATTTGGCAACAACATGCACTTTGAGAGTGCAGACAGCCCAATTTTCATCAATTAATATATTCTGTAGACATACCCTCATCCGCGCTCTTTTCCTGAAAGCTGATCCGTCCAGTTTTGGAGTTGATGTCAGCAGGCCAGGGAAGCTAAGGTCGATAGGGGGTTTAGCTCGCTCGTCTGCGGGAACAAACTGCCGCCATTGCTTGCCTTGCTACCGAGGACCTTTGTCCCTGAATTGCTCACACACTCCGGCAGATTCAATGGGGGTCTGGCGGCAGATTTCTTTGAGTTTATCGTTGAAAATGCATCTGCTTTGAGTGTCGCAGGATATCCACACATTCTTGCCATCTCTGTTGTAGCATAGCTTTCGTCGGTAAAGTGTGCGGAACAAACGTCCAATTTCTTGCCACCTTCGCATCTTTGGGCCACTGGTGCAACTTGAATCCTTCCCCGTTCGTGTTGTTACACCCTCCAACAACACACCGACGAGGCATGATGTCTCCAAGGTACGGAAAACAGTCGAAAAAACGGAAAATAACCGAGCTGATTTGACTCTGTGTTTGAGAAAATGGCGGATTGCTTCCCGATGTGACGTCATCGCTCCGAGAGCGAATACTAGAAAGGCGTTTAATTCGCCAAAATTCACCCATTTAGAGTTCGGAAATCGGTTAAAAAAATATATGTTTTTCTGCAACATCAAGGTATATATTGACGCTTACATAGGTCTGGTGATAATGTTCCCCTTTAAAACACCTCAATTTAGTACATTTGAGTTCTTTGTTTAATCCCTTCTATGATTGAATCCCACATACTGATATACTAAAGGTTTTAAGTGTTGTAAGTGCATAAAAATATTTTAAATTGAACTTTTCCATAAGGTTATCTTACTCCTGTTCTTTTGAAAAAAAATTGTTGCACATTATATATTGGGTAACAGGTTATTGTTTGCCCTATACATGATTGTACCTGTTTTAGTTGTACCAGATCAGTGAACTTCAGTATTTGTGATTTAATAAATAAAATGTTTAAATGTTCTCTATAACCAACATTATATTCTACCCTAACTGATCTTTTTGTAAGACAGTTAATTGATGTACTTTTCCTTTTTTTCCGCCATATGTCTACACAATAGCTCAGATATGGTAGCTCTAGCAAACAGTAGAGAATATGGATCGATTTCTGGTCCAGTAATAATTTACTTTTATTGTTTATTTATATATTTCTCCCTACGTTATGTTGAACTTTTCTAATGCAATATTTCCAGCTCATTTTTGTCATGTATTATTATAAAAAGATTTATGTTTTCCTTCATTTTATCAATATCTATAGCATCTATTTGTATTTGTGTTTGAATATCTTGTGTATCTTTTCTGAGTAGCATTATTTTAGTTTTACTTCAATTGAGTTTTTTTTAATCAAACCATTTTTTTCAGTTATTCATCCCTCCTATTATCTCCACTGAGCTCTCTCCTGAACAAAACACAGTAAAATCATCTGAAAATAATACTAAGTACAAGTCCTTTGTGACTTTACAGATGTCTTTTATATAAAGGTGGAACCATTTTGGTCCTAGTATTGACCACTGAGGTACACCACAAGTTATGTTTAAGCTTGTATTCTCTGAGTTTCAAATATCACATCCTCTTCTAAGGTTAAGTAGCTTTTAACCCAAATCAAGACCCCTCTGATGCCAGCCCTCTCAAATGTATTTAATTAGTTATATAAAATGCTTTTGTTCGGTCCATAAATTCTCAGGCAGCACACTGTTCATGATTTATTGCAAACTACATGTAATAAACTAGAAAAGCCCTCAACACCCTTTTTCCACTGCAGCAAACTTTGGTGCCGGAGTAGATGAAGTCCCAAGTCAGAGTTGAACCGTATTTATGTTAGTATCTGCTTTTAAATATTTAGGATTTTTAATTGATGACCACTTGAGTTTTAAGGAGCACATTCAGTATGTTGTAAAAAAACTGAAACTTTTACTGGGATTTTATTATAGAAACAAGTCTTGCTTTTCTTTTACTGTGAAACAGAAATTGGTGGAAACAACCTTTTTACCTGTTATTGACTATGGAGATGTGTTGTACATGAATGCTACTGCTGGTTGTCTCCACAAGCTGGATAGTGTGTACCACGGGGCACTGAGATTCATCACCAACTGCGCTCCCCTTACTCACCATTGTTTGTTATACTCAATGGTTAACTGGACATCTTTATGTGCTCGACGCCTCAATCATTGGTATGTTTTCATCTACAAAACCATTCTGGGTATCACTCCATCTTATCTGTCTTGTCTTTTAACAAAGAAACAAGGAAGTCACAATCTTCGTTCAATGGATGTTCTGCAATTTGTTGTCCCCAAAGTAAGAACTGAACTGGGCAAGAAAGCATTTAGGTTTTCAGCACCGAAGGCTTGGAATAACCTACAATCGAACATTAAACTTCAAACCCTAGTTACGCTGAATGAGTTTAAAACTTCTATGAAAGGACTGCAGTCTACCTTGTCTGTATGCACATGTGTCATGTGAGCAAGTTTTAATGTTGTAAATGTGATGTTTTATGTATTTGTTTACTGTTTTTAATGTAACCTTGCGGCTGCCCTCTTGGCCAGGTCTCCCTTGGAAAAGAGATCTTTGATCTCAATGGGATTTTACCTGGTTAAATAAAGGCTAATAATAATTTATACGTACCAATGTACACATTAACACGCATACGAACACAAATCCACATGACCAAAACACAGCACACCACTAAGCGTGATTTACTCTTAATACTATCGTAAGTAGGGATGTATACCGAGTAGCGCTAGTTTTTGGTCGAGGTTCCTAATTAGGTTGGTCCATGAGCACCGTGAAGATTCTGCACTAACGATACAGTTATTGCTATTTTCTGTTCCAGCTGACTGACGTTATAATGACACACTGTTACATTGAGTTCAACTGCCGTTGCTACACATTAAAATCAGCTTTGAATAATGACAAATAAGGAAGCAACACCACAAAAAAGTTTGTAACATATCAATTCGCACTTTACTCACAAGTCACGACCACGTTGGGGCGGTATAGCTCGGTTGGTAGAGCGGCCGTGCCAGCAACTTGAGGGTTGCAGGTTCAATCCCCGCTTTCGCCATCCTAGTCACTGCCGTTGTGTCCTTGGGCAAGACACTTTACCCACCTGCTCCCAGTGCCACCCACACTGGTTTAAATGTAACTTAGATATTGGGTTTCACTATGTAAAGCGCTTTGAGTCACTAGAGAAAAGCGCTATATAAATATACTTCACTTAGCATTTTATCAACCATCCTCCTAGCGATCCATAAATCCACAAGCCAATATTAATCCACTCAAAAAAGTGAAAATCGAGGGAATATAATAATCCATAAAGTTGGTTTGAAGCAAGTTAACATCCACTGTGACTGACAGGTCTCTGGTTGCCGTCTGACGTCACTCCATTGCGCCGCATTTTGCTTGAATGTGTTTCAGTTCCTTCTGTATCTTGACTTCCAACTGGACGATTGAGCATTATACTTGCTCGCTGAGTCTTTTTATTAAAGGCCTACTGAAACCCACTACTACTGACCACGCAGTCTGATAGTTTATACATCAATGATGAAATCTTAACATTGCAACAAATGCCAATACGGCCGAGTTAGCTTACTAAAGTGCAATTTTAAATTTTGCGCAAAATATCCTGCTGAAAACGTCTCGGTATGATGACGTCTGCGAGTGACGTCACAGATTGTAGAGGACATTTTTGGGACAGCATGGTGGCCAGCTATTAAGTCGTCTGTTTTCATCGCAAAATTCCACAGTATTCTGGACATCTGTGTTGGTGAATTTTTTGCAATTTGTTCAATGAACAATGGAGACAGCAAAAAAGAAAGCTGTAGGTGGGAAGTGGTGTATTGCGGCCGGCTGCAGCAACACAAACACAGCTGGTGTTTCATTGTTTACATTACCGAAAGATGAAAGTCAAGCTTTACCATTGGCCTCTGGAGAACTGGGACAACAGAGACTCTTACCAGGAGAACTTTGAGTTGGATACGCAGACACGGTATCGTGAGTACGCATGCAGCTGCGGCTTCCAAACATTTGATCGCTTGCCTGTACGTGCGTGCCGCTATGTGCATGTCACGTACGTAACTTTGGGGAAATATATGTGCTGTATGAACTTTGGGGAGGTGAACGGTACTTTGGGCTGTGGGATTGAGTGTGTTGTGCAGGTGTTTGAGTTGTATTGGCCGGTTATATGGATGGGAGGGGGGAGGTGTTTGTTATGCGGGATTAATTTGTGGCATATTAAATATAAGCCTGGTTGTGTTGTGGCTAATAGACTTGTGTTTATTTACTGTTTTAGTTATTCCCAGCTGAATATCAGGTCCCACCCGCCTCTCACAGCATCTTCCCTATCTGAATCGCTCCCACTGCCCTCTCGTTCTTCACTCTCACTTTCCTCATCCACAAATCTTCCATCCTCGCTCAAATTAATGGGGAAATGGTCGCTTTCTTGGTCCGAATCGCTCTCGCTGCTGGTGGCCATGATTGTGAACAATGTGCAGATGTGAGGAGCTCCACAACCTGTGACGTCACGCTACTCGTCTGCTACTTCCGCTACAGGCAAGGCTTTTTTATCAGTGACCAAAAGTTGCGAACTTTATCGTAGATGTTCTCTACTAAATCCTTTCAGCAAAAATATGGCAATATCGCGAAATGATCAAGTATGACACATAGAATGGACCTGCTATCCCCGTTTAAATAAGAAAATCGCATTTCAGTAGGCCTTTAATGTAATACACACCACACACACATGCATCGGCATAGCTGTCAACAGTCAATATTGTTTTCGGTCCGTCACTCAAATACGTCCGTGTGCAACATAAACACAAACAACCATGCCTGTGGTTACAAAACGCACATCCACATAACATGCTAAGTGATTGTATTGATTTATATGATATATTTGATATGATACATCATGTAAAAGGTGTGTGTTTTACACATGCATGCCATATATACATATTATTTCCAGCAGAGTGTAATTGTAATGAATAGAAACAGAGTGATGGATCTGTGTGGTCTTTACAAGAAGATGACATCACTGCATCTCACCTTGCACTGCACACATAGTTGACTTCATCATGTTGGAGGTGTTCAACCTCTTGAGCTACTATGAATGCTAATCAAAATGCATTTTTTCACATGTCACATTCCCACAAATATAGTACCGATAAGAGTTCTGACAAATACCTGCGTCAATGAGGAATATCAATTAGGGTATTGTATCGATAAACATTTAACATCTCTAATCGTTACAATTTAAATGTTTATATATTTATCTCCATTCTTTTTAAAATTTTCTCCTTCTTTCTCTTATAAAATACTTGTAATCTAATGTATTTATTGCTCTGTTTGAATTTATAGTAATGGTGATAATAAAAGTAAAATATTATCATTCTTTATCAATATTGTTATTGCTCCATTTGAGTTGATGTAATGGTGATAATAGAGATAAACATAATTATTATTATGTGTTAATATTGTTGTATTGATGGAGGTAATATTGGATATATATATACAGTCAAGCACAAAATTATTCATACCCCTAGCAAATTTTGACATAAAGTTACTTTTATTCAACCAGAAAGTTTTGTCTTGATTGGAAATAACAAAGGCATCCTCCAGAAGATAATCAAACAATGTACAAGAGACATCATTGTTGGATAAAAATGTATATCAGGTTTTATTTACATTAAATTAGACAAAAAGTGGCATGTTTAAAATTATTCATACTCTTAGCAAATTGTCACACACCATGGGAAAATTAAACGATCTATACCATTCTAAATAGTCCAAGATGTTTTAAAGCATCCTAATCATCTGCAGTTGGTTTGTGGACAGTCATGGCTCGGACCAAAGAACTCACTGAGGACTTGTGGCTGCACATTGTGGCTGATCACAAGTCAGGAAAGGGCTACAAGGCCATATCTAAATGTTTTCAAGTTCCAGTGGCTACAGTGCAAAGTATTATTAGAAAATACAATGCACTGTGGAAAATCTCAGAGGCCGGAAGCCAAAAGTGACAACTGTGCTGGCCAGGAGGATAGTGAGAGAGGTGAAAAAGAATGAATCTGATAAATCTGGGCTCCACTGGTGGCAACATCTCAAGGCAGACAGTCCAATGAACACTGCACAATGCTGGGTTCCATGGATGCAGACCATGGAGGACATCCCTTCTCCTGGTAAGTCACACTAGAACAGGGGTGGCCAAACTTTTTCCACTGAGGGCCGCACACTGAAAAATCAAAGCAAGCGGGGGCCATTTTGATATTTTTTATTTAAAAAACCAATACAATATATATATAAATATTATAAATTTAGGTCTCCACTCAGGCTTGATCCCAGGGACCCCGAATGGTTTTGATCAAAAATATATATAAAACATGTATTATTATTATTATTATTACTCAAGGTTTAAATCTCTAGATCAACATTAGGTCTACCTGTCAATATAATGTTGTTAAAGATTTAAGTTGTGTGCCCTTTTTGTCAAAGAAAATCCTATTTTTTATGGAAAAAACACAAAATATGCAATATTTTCACCCAATAAAATTTTTAAGTGGAATATTTGAGATTATATAATAATTGGAGCCTTAAAAAGGTCAATAACTCAAAAAAACATTGATTTTAATTAATTATTATTTTTGGAGCAATGACACTTAAAAAAACAAAAGTCCCACTGAAATGATTGGGTATCCAAAAGGGTCCTACTCATTAAAGTGTTAAAAGATAATTTATACATTTTTTTTTTACTTTTAACACAATAATCTTGAGATCAACTTCAGATCTATTCGTCAATTATAAGTTTTATTGTTGTTTATGTTTTTTGTTTGTTCGTTTTAGGCCCTTCTTTAAAAAAATAAAAAAAATGTTTTTTTATATGGCAAACACAAAATATGCAACATTTTCCCCAAAAAATATCTCAAAGTGGAATATTCAATGTGACGTAGTTGGAGCCTTGA
Source organism: Nerophis lumbriciformis (assembly GCF_033978685.3). Classification (NCBI taxonomy): domain Eukaryota; kingdom Metazoa; phylum Chordata; class Actinopteri; order Syngnathiformes; family Syngnathidae; genus Nerophis; species Nerophis lumbriciformis. The sequence goes on from NC_084574.2 coordinate 11,447,759, forward strand.
ATAGGTCAATAGTTCATAATGACATTGATTTTGATTCATCATTATTTTTTAAAGAAAGAAAGAGCCTGCATGGCAACTTACGTTATTAGAGTCAACAATGCAACATTTTCTTGTTACATTTCACCTGTTTGCTTTTTTATACCACTTTTTATGTTTTGTTTAGTTTTTTATCGTATTTTTAGAATGTGTTGTGGGGCCGTTAAAAAATTACCTGTGTGGGGCAAATGGCCCCCGGGCCGCACTTTGGACACTCCTGCACTAGAGCCTCCTTGGCCTTTGCAAATGCTCATCTGGACAAAGAAGAAGATTTCTGGTCTTGTGTTTAATGGTCAGGTGGAACATAAATTGAATTGTTTGGCCACAATGACGTATGCTTCATTTGGTGTAAAAAAAAAAGAAACTTCATCTCTAAGAACACCATTCCTACTGTCATACACGGTGGTGGGAACCTAATGCTTTAGGGGTGTTTTTAAACTAATGGACCAGGGAACCTAATCACAGTAAACGGCACCATGAAACAAGAGCAATACATCGAGATTCTCAACAACAACATAAGGTAGTCTGCAGAGAACCTTGCCCTTGGACCCCAGTTGACATTTCAACACGACAACGACCCAAAACACATTGCAAAAGTGGTGAAGAAATAGTGAATCCAATGAAGAATCTGTGGAGGAAGCTAAAGATCAGGTTGATGGTAAGAAGACCCTCCAACCTGGAAGAGTTGGGGCTCATCGCTAAAGATAAATGGGTAAAAATACTAGTGGAGACATGCAAAAAGCTGGTCAGCATTTATAGGAAGCATTTGATCTCTGTAATAGCCCAAATATGGCTTTTTTTTTATTGATTATTGAGAAGGGTATTAATGATTTTGGACATGCCACTTTTTGTTCAAATGTAAATAAAAGCTGACCAGCTTTACTTTCCACAATAACGCCTCGTGTACGTCGTTTTATTATCTTCTGGAAGACACCTGAGTCAGTTCCAATCAAGAAAAAAACTTGCTGGTTGAATAAAATTGACTTTATTTGCCAGGGGTATGAATACCTTTGGGCTCTACTGTATATATTTATATATATATATATATATATATATATATATATATATATATATATATATATATATATATATATATATATATATATATACTTACTGTATTATAACTGTTTACATTGCTTTTTTAATTAATTCTGGTATCATATTTGTAAATAATGTATCTGCCCTTTTGTTGTTGTGTTTTGTTGTTGTGTCCTCTCAGTATTGTCCCCCACAAGACTTCTTTTTTTCTTCTTTCTATGTCCTCCTGTTGCACCAAACATTTAATGAAGTAAATACTAATAATGTAACAAGAGAAGTATCTCACACTTATCCTTTATAAAGTAAATCTGTACAGCAGATACATCATCCAGATCAGTACATTTTAATCTAAAAAAAAAAAATAGTAAAGGTGTTACGACCCAGCTTTTCCCTTCTGCTAGCTGGTACTGGAGGTTCCAGTTGCCATCAGGGGCTGACTGGTCATGAACTGAACCTGCACGGTGATGGACCTGAATGGCCTTCAAACCTTCCCCTATCCTGCACCTCATCTCTGGGGTCACTTTTTAAACCTTCACTCCAGGTTGAGACTGTGCAGGATTATTTTGAAGATATTTACATTTAAAAAAAGTTTTAAAAACAACATTTTCCTCATGTCACATTTTGTATGTTCACAGTCCTGGGTGGCAGATATCTGACGTCAGGATAAGGGTGACAACACCAGAATGGGGAAGACACCAGGCTGCGAGAGGAGGAGCTTTCACAGGTATGACCTCCATCTACTGAGTGGTTTGCGAGTCATTCAGACAATCTGCCAGAGGACAACAGACATCATGAATATGATTGTCTTCTTTCTTCTGGCCGTGCAAATGCACAGTGTGGTGTCAGGTAAGCCATTTTTCTTTACCACTTTGTCAACTTCTTTGTAACATTTGCTATTCTTATCTAACTTTATGTCATTAAAAACGGTTGTCATGTATATTGTCATAAATCTGCTAGTCATTGTCTTTTGACATCAATTTCATTGAATGAATATGAAGGACCTGAGTAGTCCTGAGTTCAATCCCGGGCTCGGGATATTTCTGTGTGGAGTTTGCATGTTCTGCCCGTGACTGCGTGGGTTCCCTCCGGGTACTCCGGCTTCCTCCCACCTCCAAAGACATGCACCTGGGGATAGGTTGATTAACAACACTAAATGGTCCCTAGTGTGTGAATGTGAGTGTGAATGTTGTCTATCTGTGTTGGCCCTGTGATGAGTCGGCGACTTGTCCAGGGTGTACCCTGCCTTCCGCCCGGATGCAGCTGAGATAGGCTCCAGCGCCCCCGCCACCCCAAAAAGGGACAAGCGGTAGAAAATGGATGGATGGATGGAATTGTTTGGTGAAACATATTAAAGCTTCAGCTTGACTATAGGAAGATGCTCCTTATTGCATTAGCCATGGGTGTCACCAGACAACTTTAATTGGGTATTGTATTACTGATGTTGATAGACGTCCCACCCCCCCACCCCCACCCTTGCCCCGCCAAAACAGAGCTAGATAGGGTGGCACTAAGAGGAGATAAGAAAGTGGGAGGTAAATTCTTAAGCTGAGTAGTAACAAGTTATTAGCAACTTTGTTTGAAAAAATTCCTTTGATTTTGTTGCTGCTGAGAATGCTAATCAGGGTGATGGAGAAGGACAGAGAGAAGGAGGAGGGAGTGGATGAGGGAAAGTGGGAGTGGTGGGGTTGAAACAAGTCAGGAAGGATGACAGCGACATGATGAGGCAGCAGTTTGAAGTTGAAGCATCCACAAAGGAGGAGGGGACATTAGTGACTTAAGGAAAGCATGATCGTCCCAAGCAAGTTAAAGGAGGTGTTTGCAACTTGATCACAGTGCATGCCAAACAGCGCCCCCTAGTGACAGGACAGTAGACCCAGGCCTTATTTGATCACTGTATTTATTGTAGAATTCTTTATTGAAGAATTACCCGCAAGCAGTTTTAATTTGAAAAACAATAAAACACAAAAGCTTTGCAGTTTTATGTTTTGTATTTAGTTGAATTTTGTTTAACAAGTGGCAGCATTCATTTAGTGTAGCTTATTTTTACGCCTCCGGACATGTTTAATGGTATTACCGGTATTATTATCATCATTATTATAACTATTATTATCATTAATATTATTATACCATTTTCATTTTGAATATAAGAAACACGTAAACAAAATATTAACAAATACATAACCTACAGTATTTTAATTTCATTTAAAAAATAGGTATTCAGTATAATATTTTGTTTTCATTCTCCAATGGAAATGTGTCATAAATGTAACATATTTATTTACAAATGAAAATAGTAAAAAAAAATGTTCAAACCCCATTTAAAAGAAAAAATATTTATATATTTTCCACATGTACAAACTCAACAAAACACAGATGAAGAGTGGATCTTCAGATCGACAGGCGGATCGGTGCAGCGTCTGCAGTGATGTGGACCCTGTATCGGTCCGTCATGGTGAAGAAGGAGCTAAGTAAAGGCAAAGCTCTCAATTTACCGGTCGATCTAAGTCCCCATCCTCACCTATGGTCATGAGTTTTGGGTGATGACCCAAAGGACAAGATCACGGGTACAAGAATAGAATGGATAGAATAGAATGGACTTTATTGTCATTATATTTGCATATAACGAGATTAAGGACTCCAACTTAAGGTGCAGTAGTGGAAACAAATATGGAATAAAAATAAATCACACAAGTAGTAATAAAGATTAAAAAAATAGTAATTGAAATAAACAGACTACTATCCAATAAGAACAATAAGCAATCGTGTACAATATACAAAATACTGTACAAACAGCCGAAATGAGTTTCCTTTGCCGGGTGGCAGGACTCTCCCTTAGAGATACGGTGAGAAGCTCTGTCATTCAGGAGGAACTCAAGAGTAAAGCTGCTGCTCCTCCACATCGAGGAGCCAGATGATGTGGCTCAGGCATCTGATCAGAATGGCCCCATAACGCCTCCCTCGGGGGGTGTTTAGGACGCGTCCGACCAGTAGGAGACCACAGAGAAGACCCAGGTCACGATGGAGAGACTATGACTCCCAGGTGGCCTGGGAACGCCTCGAGATACCCCGGGAAGAGCTGGAAGAAAGTAGCTGGGGAGAGGGAAGTCTGTGCTTCTGTTCTAAGGTTGCTGCCCCCGCTACCCTACTTCAGATGAGCAAAATAAAAAGGATGGATGGATGGATGGATCTAGCAGTGCACATCAGGACTTGACTGAAAACTAAACTGCTTAAAAGATTGTTGAACATGAAATCCAATTTAAATAAATATGTTTTTTTCTTTTTCTTTTAGTGAATCACTCTCTGCGGCATATCCAACTGGTGTACTATCGAGATTCACAGCTCAAGCAGTATGTTGACGATGGTACTCTGGATGGCCAAGACATTTTCTTCTACAGGAGCAAGAACAGACAAGTAGAACCGGTTCAGGACTGGATGAGAAAAATCACAGCAGAAGATCCTCAGTACTGGCAGAGAGAGACCAAGAAGGCTGTTGTTCGTGAGCAGTTCCTCACAAACAGATTTGAAACTTATTTGAAGGATTTGAATCAAACTGAAGGTTTGTTTATGTTGAACTTTCAACTGTTAAGTTATGTTAGATGTTCTATTTTAATACTTTTTAATACGCACACATTACTTTGTGAAACGCACACGTTATTGTACATATATTTTGTCTCTGTCCATCCTAGAATGACCTATGAAAAAACATTATTTGTGTGTGTGTGTGTGTACTCGTGTGTGTGTGTGTATCTCTGTGTTATGGTGTTGAGGTTTTCCTTTGCTTTACAACACTTTGTGTTAGGAATTTGCAGGTTATGAATGACTCCTTCAATACTTGATACTAAATCGTCTCAATTCACCCGTTCCCTTACTTATACCTGCTACTGCGAGCTAGATTAAAAAAGGTAACATGTCATTAATTGTGCAAAGCTACAAATCTGGTCCATGTCTTAAAACGGCAAATTTTTCTCCTTCCTGCCCAGGCGGAATCATAAGCTCAACAAAACCATTAATTCACTTGCTCATTTGGCAAGTTTCCCTGACTCGCTGACTCTGTGAAGACTCAAGTTTTACTGACTTAAGGTTACTTGGCAAACACTAAAATGTACTGATTTTACCGAGTTTCACTGACTCCCGAGTAGTTGATCAAGACTCGAGTCCAAGGGGGGAACTTGTTGCATATATGCAAGTTTCTGCACATGCCTTTGTGACGAGTAACTTAAGTGAAAGAAGTACCCCAATAGACACTTTAGTGAAAGAAGTACCCCAATAGACACTTTAGTGAGTGACTCATAAGAACTTGAGCCATTAAACAAATCAAGTTTCACATAACTATGTCTTGTTACTCTCTCAGGTGATCAAGTTGCTGTGTGGTTTTCTGGATGTAAATGGAATGATGAGACTGATGAGGTCACAGGTTGGTATATGGAAGACATGGAATTTACTGAAGACGAAAACCCAATGAAGAGATGGACCGCAGCAAAAGATCAAGGGGATCACATCAAACTGATCTGGGACGATGACAAAGCTCCCCCAGACACCTTCATGTTCGACAGTGAGGAGTGTCCTTCTTACTTGAAGATGCTTGTGAGCATCTTAACGAGAACAGGTAGAACCTCACCTTTTACTTTCACCTTTGTAACCATGTTAGCATGTTCTCTATAGCAACATTATTAGCATTACAAACTACACTCTCTTTATACTCTTCCTATTTTCTGCCTTTCCGTCCATATTTACTCCTCCCACACCTTCTCTCCATATTGTTCTCTGTTCATACATAACCTCACTTCCTGTGCAGAGCTTCCAAAGGTGTCCCTACTCCAGGAGACACCATCTTCTCCGGCCAGCTGCAACGCAACAGGTTTCTACCCCGACAAAGCCGTCATGTTTTGGAGGAAAGACGGCGAGAGGCTGCACGAGGGCGTGGACCACGGAGAAATGCTCCAAGACGGAACCTTCCAGATGTCTGTGGACCTGAACGTGACGGCCGACATGGAGGGCAAGTACGAATGTGTGTTTCAGCTGACTGGCGTCAAGGAGGACATCGTCACCGAGCTGGAGAGCAGAAGCATCCTGAGCAACGCGAGCGGTGAAGGTGAGAAAGACACATGTGGTTGATTGGCACATTGATGTAGATTAGGGGTGTAACCATTCATCCATAGAATGATCTATCAATTTATGTTCCTAAGATTCAACTCCATCGATCCGTGCTCGGCATGTTGACCTTCCGCAAAATATATATTGCGCTAACATCGTTTTAAAAGGCAGTCAATCGATTTTATTGATACTAAGAAAAGAAAACATTGGATGTAAGAATGTCCGACTTTATATGAAGTTTAGAATTTGACAATGAGGACGTTAAATGTTACTCAAGTCTGTCTGCCCGTCTGTGGCCATCAGTCATCAAAACAAAAAAGGCAGATACGTACGGTGGCCGGGAAACGTCAGAACAAATGCAAACGCCACAAAACAAAAACATAAAGCCGAAAGCCACAACACAACAACTTTCAGCCCAAAGCCACGACAAAAACAAACACCACAACACAATAACATGAAGCCATAACACAACTTTAAGCCACGGAGCAACTTTCGTCGACGGACCAAGTGGCCGAGGCGGGAGATTGAAAACGGTGGAATGAACATAGAGTGTTAGTGTTCATGAAAAAGAAAAAAAAGTTATTTATGACTGAAAAAGTTGTTGACTTTTCCAACTTTGTTCATAACACCGTTTTCAACTTTCTGCCTCAGCCATTGTGGTCCATCAATTCCTTCATGTCTTTTTTATTGTGTTTTGGCTTTTAGTTGTTGTGTTGTCGCATTTGTATTTGTTGTGGCTTTTGCAATCATGTTGTAGCTGAAAGTTGTTGTGTTGTGGCTTCATGTTGTTGTGGAGTTTGCATTTGTTGTGATCTTTTCTCGGCCTGTTTATTAAAATGAGAGTAGTAGCAGATCAAACCACTGCTCATTTAACCTGAAATTTCTCAGGTTAATTTACTGTTAAATCAACCTGAAGAGATGTTGGTTGCACTTTGTTTGATATTAATGTTGTATTATTTCATGTTGAAAAACAAAAGCAAACGTTAACAGGTAAATCTACAGTTGAAATTTTGGTTACTGTACTTTAGACAATTTGTTGAATGTAAAAAAAAATGTTTTTTTCTTAATTCATTAATAAGTGTTGGTTGGACTTTATTTAAATAATATGTAAATGCATTGGCCATTACTTGTTGTTTACTTGCTTGTTTGTATGTATAATTCATTCATGCATGATTTCCTTACAAGAAGGAACGGGAATATTGGAAACTTCACCTGCAGTGTCCAGTATCCAGTATTTATTTGACAGTCACACTGCTTGACTTATTTTTTGCTAAAAAGTTACTGCATTGATTTCTACTTACTTGAATCGTTTTGTATCGTATCGTTCTAAAAAAAAATATATATCGTCCTTGAATCGTATCACCAACCACAAATTATGATTTTTATCAAATTGGTATTAAAACTAATCGTCACACCCCTAATGTAGATGTTTCTCATCAGAAGTCTAATTGTCCCTTATATTGATCCATGCTATGTAATTAGCACGTTACTGTTTCAGCTGCTATGTGGTGATGTACAACAGAATCTAGGTCCAGTTGTCAACCCTCACACGGACCAACAAACCCATTTATCAATTTATTTGTGTGAATCACTTTTAACTTTGTGCTTGTTCATTCTACTTTCTATCCAGACCTCAATACAACCATCTCTGGTAATAACAGCCAAGCGACGTCATGGCCTACCACCATCACTATCAGACCAACAACCAGCGGTACTTCCAATGACAACCAAACTACTACCTGGCCGAACACAACCATTGAAGGAACCACCCGACCCAGTCTCAACAACTCGGATGCCACCCCGCCAACTCCTGGTCACATGAAGTCCACAGATCATCTGGAAGGTAAACAGACAAAGGGACAATTTTAGACTGTAAATATGAGACATTAAGTCCAGGCCTAAGTATATTCTGAGTGGTTATTTAAACATGAGGAGCATCAGTTCAAATAAGATCTAATTCTTAATTCAAATATTAACTTGATTTATATATGACTATATATTTGTTTAACAGAAACGTTGCTGCACTAAAACATAGCAGTAAAAATATTGGATATATTTTAATATTTGTGCTTTAAAAATACCAGTAAATGGAGTCATGAAATTTAGTAAAGAGAAGTTCTAATACAGAGCTAGAATGGAATACTCCTTTTGAATGTTTCACCCTTAATGTGAGTCAGCGTAATTCTAAAATATTTGTTTTGTATAATCCTCCATCCTGTTCAGTCTCCTTGTTTGTGAAATTTTTTTTTAACATAGGAGTAAGAGAAATGTGTAGTTTTCAAAATAATTGTATAATGTCTGACTGTCTGTAAGGCCAAGAATGCTTTTATGCTGAGTTCTAACTGGGGATTGGATGAGCGCTAGAAAGTCAAAGTAATCATCTTACACTTAACTTTGTTATATTCTATGTCATGATGACAATGGTTGATGATATTAATGTTGTATTATTTCATGTTGAAAAACAAAAGCAAACGTCGACAGGTAAATCTACAGTTGAAATTTTGTTTACTGTACTTTAGACAATTTCTTGAATGTAAAAAAAAAAAAAAGTTTTTCTTAATTCAATCTAAAGTGTTGGTTGGACTTTATTTAAATAATATGTAAATGCATTGGCCATTACTTGTTGTTTACTTGCTTGTTTGTATGTATAATTCATTCATGCATGATTTCCTTACAAGAACTAACAAGAATATTGGAAACTTCACCTGCAGTGTCCAGTATCCAGTATTTATTTGACAGTCACACTACTAGACTTCTTTTTTGCTAAAAAGTTACTGCATTGATTTGTACTTACTTGAATCGTTTTGTATCGTATCGTTCAAAAAAATATACATCGTCCTTGAATCGTATCACCAACCACAAATTATGATTTGCATCAAATTGTTATTAAAACTAATCGTCACACCCCTAATGTAGATGTTTCTCATCAGAAGTATAATTGTCCCTTATATTGATCCATGCTATGTAATTAGCATGTTACTGTTTCAGCTGCTATGTGGTGATGTACAACAGAATCTAGGTCCAGTTGTCAACCCTCACACGGACCAACAAACCCATTTATCAATGTATTTGTGTGAATCACTTTTAACTCTGTGCTTGTTCATTCTACTTTCTATCCAGACCTCAATACAACCATCTCTGGTAATAACAGCCAAGCAACCTCACGGCCGACCACCATCACTATCAGACCAACAACCAACGGTACTTCCAATGACAACCAAACTACTACCTGGCCGAACACAACCATTGAAGCAACCACCCGACCCAGTCTCAACAACTCGGACGCCACCCCGCCAACTCCTGGTCACAGTAAGTCCACAGATTATCTGGAAGGTAAACAGACAAAGGGACAATTTTAGACTGTAAATATGAGACATTAAGTCCAGGCCTAAATATATTCTGAGTGGTTATTTAAACATGAGGAGCATCAGTTCAAATAAGATCTAATTCTTAATTCAAATATTAACTTGATTTATATATGACTATATATTTGTTTAACAGAAACTTTGCTGCGCTAAAACATAGCAGTAAAAATATTGGATATATTTTAATATTTCTGATTTAAAAATACCAGTAAATGGAGTCATGAAATTTAGTAAAGAGAAGTTCTAATACAGAGATAGAATGGAATACTCCTTTTGAATGTTTCACCCTTAATGTGAGTCAGCGTAATTCTAAAATATTTGTTTTGTATAATCCTCCATCCTCTTCAGTCTCCTTGTTTGTGGAATTTCTTTTTAACATAGGAGTAAGAGAAATGTGTAGTTTTCAAAATAATTGTATACTGTCTGACTGAAAGGCCAAGAATGCTTCATGGGCAGCACGGTGGCAGAGGGGTTAGTGCATCTGCCTCACAATACGAAGGTCCTGAGTAGTCTTGGGTTCAATCCCGGGCTCGGGATCTTTCTGTGTGGAGTTTGCATGTTCTCCCCGTGACTGCGTGGGTTCCCTCCGGGTACTCCGCCTTCCTCCCACCTCCAAAGACATGCACCTGGGGATAAGTTGATTGGCAACACTTTAAATTGGCCCTAGTGTGTGAATGTGAGTGTGAATGTTGTCTGTCTATCTGTGTTGGCCCTGCGTTGAGGTGGCGACTTGTCCAGGGTGTACCCCGCCTTCCGCCCGATTGTAGCTGAGATAGGCTCCAGCGCCCCCCGCGACCCCAAAAGGGAATAAGCGGTAGGAAATGGATGGATGGATGGCAATCTAAAGTGTTGGTTGGACTTTATTTAAATAATATGTAAATGCATTGGCCATTACTTGTTGTTTACTTGCTTGTTTGTATGTATAATTCATTCATGCATGATTTCCTTACAAGAACGAACGGGAATATTGGAAACTTCACCTGCAGTGTCCAGTATCCAGTATTTATTTGACAGTCTCACTGCTTGACTTCTTTTTTGCTAAAAAGTTACTGCATTGATTTGTACTTACTTGAATTGTTTTGTATCGTATAATTTCTAAAAAATATATATATCGTCCTTGAATCGTATCACCGACCACAAATTATGATTTTTATCAAATTGTTATTAAAACTAATCGTCACACCCCTAATGTAGATGTTTCTCATCAGAAGTCTAATTGTCCCTTATATTGATCCATGCTATGTAATTAGCACGTTACTGTTTCAGCTGCTATGTGGTGATGAACAACAGAATCTAGGTCCAGTTGTCAACCCTCACACGGACCAACAAACCCATTTATCAATTTATTTGTGTGAATCACTTTTAACTTTGTGCTTGTTCATTCTACTTTCTATCCAGACCTCAATACAACCATCTCTGGTAATAACAGCCAAGCGACGTCATGGCCTACCACCATCACTATCAGACCAACAACCAGCGGTACTTCCAATGACAACCAAACTACTACCTGGCCGAACACAACCATTGAAGCAACCACCCGACCCAGTCTCAACAACTCGGATGCCACCCCGCCAACTCCTGGTCACATGAAGTCCACAGATCATCTGGAAGGTAAACAGACAAAGGGACAATTTTAGACTGTAAATATGAGACATTAAGTCCAGGCCTGAATATATTCTGAGTGGTTATTTAAACATGAGGAGCATCAGTTCAAATAAGATCTAATCCTTGATTCAAATATTAACTTGATTTATATATGACTATATATTTGTTTAACAGAAACGTTGCTGCACTAAAACATAGCAGTAAAAATATTGGATATATTTTAATATTTGTGCTTTAAAAATACCAGTAAATGGAGTCATGAAATTTAGTAAAGAGAAGTTCTAATACAGAGCTAGAATGGAATACTCCTTTTGAATGTTTCACCCTTAATGTGAGTCAGCGTAATTCTAAAATATTTGTTTTGTATAATCCTCCATCCTGTTCAGTCTCCTTGTTTGTGAATTTTTTTTTTAACATAGGAGTAAGAGAAATGTGTAGTTTTCAAAATAATTGTATAATGTCTGACTGTCTGTAAGGCCAAGAATGCTTTTATGCTGTTATGTTCTAACTGGGGATTGGATGAGCGCTAGAAAGTCAAAGTAATCATCTTACACTTAACTTTGTTATATTCTATGTCATGATGACAATGGTTGATGATATTAATGTTGTATTATTTCATGTTGAAAAACAAAAGCAAACGTCGACAGGTAAATCTACAGTTGAAATTTTGGTTACTGTACTTTAGACAATTTCTTGAATGTAAAAAAAAAAAATTGTTTTTCTTAATTCAATCTAAAGTGTTGGTTGGACTTTATTTAAATAATATGTAAATGCATTGGCCATTACTTGTTGTTTACTTGCTTGTTTGTATGTATAATTCATTCATGCATGATTTCCTTACAAGAACTAACAGGAATATTGGAAACTTCACCTGCAGTGTCCAGTATCCAGTATTTATTTGACAGTCACACTACTAGACTTCTTTTTTGCTAAAAAGTTACTGCATTGATTTGTACTTACTTGAATCGTTTTGTATCGTATCGTTCAAAAAAATATACATCGTCCTTGAATCGTATCACCAACCACAAATTATGATTTGCATCAAATTGTTATTAAAACTAATCGTCACACCCCTAATATAGATGTTTCTCATCAGAAGTCTAATTGTCCCTTATATTGATCCATGCTATGTAATTAGCACATTACTGTTTCAGCTGCTATGTGGTGATGTACAACAGAATCTAGGTCCAGTTGTCAACCCTCACACGGACCAACAAACCCATTTATCAATTTATTTGTGTGAATCACTTTTAACTTTGTGCTTGTTCATTCTACTTTCTATCCAGACCTTAATACAACCATCTCTGGTAATAACAGCCAAGCGACGTCATGGCCTACCACCATCACTATCAGACCAACAACCAGCGGTACTTCCAATGACAACCAAACTACTACCTGGCCGAACACAACCATTGAAGCAACCACCCGACCCAGTCTCAACAACTCGGACGCCACCCCGCCAACTCCTGGTCACAGTAAGTCCACAGATTATCTGGAAGGTAAACAGACAAAGGGACAATTTTAGACTGTAAATATGAGACATTAAGTCCAGGCCTGAATATATTCTGAGTGGTTATTTAAACATGAGGAGCATCAGTTCAAATAAGATCTAATTCTTAATTCAAATATTAACTTGATTTATATATGACTATATATTTGTTTAACAGAAACTTTGCTGCGCTAAAACATAGCAGTAAAAATATTGGATATATTTTAATATTTTTGATTTAAAAATACCAGTAAATGGAGTCATGAAATTTAGTAATGAGAAGTTCTAATACAGAGATAGAATGGAATACTCCTTTTGAATGTTTCACCCTTAATGTGAGTTGGCGTAATTCTAAAATATTTGTTTTGTATAATCCTCCATCCTCTTCAGTCTTCTTGTTTGTGGAAATTTTTTTTAACATAGGAGTAAGAGAAATGTGTAGTTTTCAAAATAATTGTATACTGTCTGACTGAAAGGCCAAGAATGCTTCATGGGCAGCACGGTGGAAGAGGGGTTAGTGCATCTGCCTCACAATACGAAGGTCCTGAGTTGTCTTGGGTTCAATCCCGGGCTCGGGATCTTTCTGTGTGGAGTTTGCATGTTTTCCCCGTGACTGCGTGGGTTCCCTCCGGGTACTCCGCCTTCCTCCCACCTCCAAAGACATGCACCTGGGGATAGGTTGATTGGCAACACTAAATTGGCCCTAGTGTGTGAATGTGAGTGTGAATGTTGTCTGTCTATCTGTGTTGGCCCTGCGATGAGGTGGCGACTTGTCCAGGGTGTACCCCGCCTTCCGCCCGATTGTAGCTGAGATAGGCTCCAGCGCCCCCCGCGACGCCAAAAGCGAATAAGCGGTAGGAAATGGATGGATGGATGGCAATCTAAAGTGTTGGTTGGACTTTATTTAAATAATATGTAAATGCATTGGCCATTACTTGTTGTTTACTTGCTTGTTTGTATGTATAATTCATTCATGCATGATTTCCTTACAAGAACGAACGGGAATATTGGAAACTTCACCTGCAGTGTCCAGTATCCAGTATTTATTTGACAGTCTCACTGCTTGACTTCTTTTTTGCTAAAAAGTTACTGCATTGATTTGTACTTACTTGAATCGTTTTGTATCGTATAATTTCTAAAAAATACATATATCGTCCTTGAATCGTATCACCGACCACAAATTATGATTTTTATCAAATTGTTATTAAAACTAATCGTCACACCCCTAATGTAGATGTTTCTCATCAGAAGTCTAATTGTCCCTTATATTGATCCATGCTATGTAATTAGCACGTTACTGTTTCAGCTGCTATGTGGTGATGTACAACAGAATCTAGGTCCAGTTGTCAACCCTCACACGGACCAACAAACCCATTTATCAATTTATTTGTGTGAATCACTTTTAACTTTGTGCTTGTTCATTCTACTTTCTATCCAGACCTCAATACAACCATCTCTGGTAATAACAGCCAAGCAACGTCATGGCCTACCACCATCACTATCAGACCAACAACCCGCGGTACTTCCAATGACAACCAAACTACTACCTGGCCGAACACAACCATTGAAGCAACCACCCGACCCAGTCTCAACAACTCGGATGCCACCCCGCCAACTCCTGGTCACATGAAGTCCACAGATCATCTGGAAGGTAAACAGACAAAGGGACAATTTTAGACTGTAAATATGAGACATTAAGTCCAGGCCTAAGTATATTCTGAGTGGTTATTTAAACATGAGGAGCATCAGTTCAAATAAGATCTAATTCTTAATTCAAATATTAACTTGATTTATATATGACTATATATTTGTTTAACAGAAACGTTGCTGCACTAAAACATAGCAGTAAAAATATTGGATATATTTTAATATTTGTGCTTTAAAAATACCAGTAAATGGAGTCATGAAATTTAGTAAAGAGAAGTTCTAATACAGAGCTAGAATGGAATACTCCTTTTGAATGTTTCACCCTTAATGTGAGTCAGCGTAATTCTAAAATATTTGTTTTGTATAATCCTCCATCCTGTTCAGTCTCCTTGTTTGTGAAAATTTTTTTTTAACATAGGAGTAAGAGAAATGTGTAGTTTTCAAAATAATTGTATAATGTCTGACTGTCTGTAAGGCCAAGAATGCTTTTATGCTGAGTTCTAACTGGGGATTGGATGAGCGCTAGAAAGTCAAAGTAATCATCTTACACTTAACTTTGTTATATTCTATGTCATGATGACAATGGTTGATGATATTAATGTTGTATTATTTCATGTTGAAAAACAAAAGCAAACGTCGACAGGTAAATCTACAGTTGAAATTTTGGTTACTGTACTTTAGACAATTTCTTGAATGTAAAAAAAAAAAATTGTTTTTCTTAATTCAATCTAAAGTGTTGGTTGGACTTTATTTAAATAATATGTAAATGCATTGGCCATTACTTGTTGTTTACTTGCTTGTTTGTATGTATAATTCATTCATGCATGATTTCCTTACAAGAACTAACAGGAATATTGGAAACTTCACCTGCAGTGTCCAGTATCCAGTATTTATTTGACAGTCACACTACTAGACTTCTTTTTTGCTAAAAAGTTACTGCATTGATTTGTACTTACTTGAATCGTTTTGTATCGTATCGTTCAAAAAAATATACATCGTCCTTGAATCGTATCACCAACCACAAATTATGATTTGCATCAAATTGTTATTAAAACTAATCGTCACACCCCTAATGTAGATGTTTCTCATCAGAAGTCTAATTGTCCCTTATATTGATCCATGCTATGTAATTAGCATGTTACTGTTTCAGCTGCTATGTGGTGATGTACAACAGAATCTAGGTCCAGTTGTCAACCCTCACACGGACCAACAAACCCATTTATCAATTTATTTGTGTGAATCACTTTTAACTTTGTGCTTGTTCATTCTACTTTCTATCCAGACCTCAATTCAACCATCTCTGGTAATAACAGCCAAGCGACGTCACGGCCTACCACCATCACTATCAGACCAACAACCAACGGTACTTCCAATGACAACCAAACTACTACCTGGCCGAACACAACCATTGAAGCAACCACCCGACCCAGTCTCAACAACTCGGACGCCACCCCGCCAACTCCTGGTCACAGTAAATCCACAGATTATCTGGAAGGTAAACAGACAAAGGGACAATTTTAGACTGTAAATATGAGACATTAAGTCCAGGCCTAAATATATTCTGAGTGGTTATTTAAACATGAGGAGCATCAGTTCAAATAAGATCTAATTCTTAATTCAAATATTAACTTGATTCATATATGACTATATATTTGTTTAACAGAAACTTTGCTGCGCTAAAACATAGCAGTAAAAATATTGGATATATTTTAATATTTCTGATTTAAAAATACCAGTAAATGGAGTCATGAAATTTAGTAAAGAGAAGTTCTAATACAGAGATAGAATGGAATACTCCTTTTGAATGTTTCACCCTTAATGTGAGTCGGCGTAATTCTAAAATATTTGTTTTGTATAATCCTCCATCCTCTTCAGTCTCCTTGTTTGTGGAAATTTTTTTTAACATAGGAGTAAGAGAAATGTGTAGTTTTCAAAATAATTGTATACTGTCTGACTGAAAGGCCAAGAATGCTTCATGGGCAGCACGGTGGCAGAGGGGTTAGTGCATCTGCCTCACAATACGAAGGTCCTGAGTAGTCTTGGGTTCAATCCCGGGCTCGGGATCTTTCTGTGTGGAGTTTGCATGTTCTCCCCGTGACTGCGTGGGTTCCCTCCGGGTACTCCGCCTTCCTCCCACCTCCAAAGACATGCACCTGGGGATAGGTTGATTGGTAACACTAAATTGGCCCTAGTGTGTGAATGTGAGTGTGAATGTTGTCTGTCTATCTGTGTTGGCCCTGCGATGAGGTGGCGACTTGTCCAGGGTGTACCCCGCCTTCCGCCCGATTGTAGCTGAGATAGGCTCCAGCGCCCCCCGCGACCCCAAAGGGAATAAGCGGTAGAAAATGGATGGATGGATGGATGGAGTAAGAGAAATGCTTAGTTTTCAAAATAATTGTATAATGTCTGACTGTCTGTAAGGCCAAGAATGCTTTTAAGCTGAGTTCTAACTGGGGATTGGATGAGCGCTAGAAAGTCAAAGTAATCATTTTACACCTAACTTTGTTATATTCTATGTCATGATGACAATGGTTGATGATATTAATGTTGTATTATTTCATGTTGAAAAACAAAAGCAAACGTCGACAGGTAAATCGACAGTTGAAATTTTGGTTTCTGTACTTTAGACAATTTCTTGAATGTAAAAAAAAAAAATTGTTTTTCTTAATTCAATCTAAAGTGTTGGTTGGACTTTATTTAAATAATATGTAAATGAATTGGCCATTACTTGTTGTTTACTTGCTTGTTTGTATGTATAATTCATTCATGCATGATTTCCTTACAAGAACGAACGGGAATATTGGAAACTTCACCTGCAGTGTCCAGTATCCAGTATTTATTTGACAGTCTCACTGCTTGACTTCTTTTTTGCTAAAAAGTTACTGCTTTGATTTGTACTTACTTGAATCGTTTTGTATCGTATAATTTCTAAAAAATATATATATCGTCCTTGAATCGTATCACCGACCACAAATTATGATTTTTATCAAATTGTTATTAAAACTAATCGTCACACCCCTAATGTAGATGTTTCTCATCAGAAGTCTAATTGTCCCTTATATTGATCCATGCTATGTAATTAGCACATTACTGTTTCAGCTGCTATGTGGTGATGTACAACAGAATCTAGGTCCAGTTGTCAACCCTCACACGGACCAACAAACCCATTTATCAATTTATTTGTGTGAATCACTTTTAACTTTGTGCTTGTTCATTCTACTTTCTATCCAGACCTCAATACAATCATCTCTGGTGAAAACAGCCAAGCAACCTCACGGCCTACCACCATCACTATCAGACCAACAACCAGCGGTACTTCTCATACTCATACTCATACTCATACTCATACTCATACTTCTTCCAATGGCAACCAAACTACTACCTGGCCGAACACAACCATTGAAGCAACCACCCGACCCAGTCTCAACAACTTCGAACCCACCCCGCGAACTCCTGGTCACATCAAGTACACAGATTATCTGGAAGGTAAACAGACAAAGGGACAATTTTAGACTGTATATATGAGACATTAAGTCCAGGCCTAAATATATTCTGAGTGGCTATTTAAACATGAGGAGCATCAGTTCAAATAAGATCTAATTCTTAATTCATATATTAACTTGATTTATATATGACTATATATTTGTTTAACAGAAACTTTGCTGCACTAAAACATATCAGTAAAAATATTAGATATATTTTAATATTTCTGCTAGGAATGATGTTTTATAAAAAATTATCGCGTTCGAGCCCATTATCGAATCCTCTTATCGAACCGATTCCTTATCGATTCTCTTATCGAATCCAGATAGGTTGTTGTATATGGGAAAAAACACACAATATTTGGTTTAACAAAAGCTCACTTTTATTAAATTAAAATAAAAAAATAAAAAAATTAAATTAAATAAATAAATAATTATTGACTGTTGTTACCCCCCTTAAAAAAAAAAATATATATATATATATATATATATATATATATATATATATATATATATATATATATATTGACTGTTGTTACCCAAAGTATATTAAGTGGATTTTTTCAGAAAAACAAATATATATAGTAACACAAAAACAACCTGTCTCTGTGATCACTATAGGTGTATAAATAATACTATAGTGTTAAATAAAATCAGTCCCTTGGGCACAAAACTGAAATAATACAGCTCTCCAAAAAGTGCACTTCTGCTGCTATTGGAAGGTCCTTCTGGGGTCCATCAGTGTGGCCTCCTCTAGGAATGACTGCACGTCCTTGTCCTGGAGGGAAAATGAGGGACAGACACAGCATAGAATTAGGGGGGAAATTAGCTGAATGTGAAGACTAGGGTGTCTGTTATTAAGTCTTTAGCATTAGTATGTGGAATTAAATGATGGAATGGATTAAGTAATGAAGTTAAACATTGTACTGATATGATCTACTTTAAGATGTTGTTCAAATTAATAGTGCTTACAAAGTACAAAGAAGAATTATGAGAAATACTTTCAACCTTATTGAAAATATGATATTCTTCATCTCAGTATATTAATAATGACTGAATTAATTAATTACATATTACAAAACTGTGATTACTGTGACACTTGTCTTTATATATGCGTTGGACACGCCTTCCAACTTCCCTTTTGTCTACCATAACGGGAGAGGTAGGCGTCCATGCGACGACAGAAAATGTCATGTTAAGAACTTCAGTTCAATTTCTTGTTCTGTATTGTATTTTGTGTAGGGACTCGACGACGTTAAAAACTTATTGACAACAATTTTATTCTGTGTTTTATCAGGTATGTTTATTTCACTGTTGTACGCCCTTTTGTCTACCATAACGGGAGAGGGACTCGACGACGTCAAAAACTTATTGACAACAATTTTATTCTGTGTTTTATCAGTAAAGTGCAGCTGAGCAATCCACGGTGTCGGTCGTTTTTCATAAAAGCCACACAACGCAGAGAGGAAAAGACCACCGGTTACATATATATATAATAAACCTTGTTGCTGCTTCTGTATCTGCCGTCTAATGACTGAGCTACGTCATTTTCTGGGTCGTGCCACAGGGCATTTCCTATGAGACGAGATTCGTTCCCAGGGATTGGAATAAAGAACCAACTCTTTTTCTTTACTATAGTGGCCTCGATGACGGGAACCGGTTCTCAAAAAGGGATTTGAGTCCATGGAATCGGTTATTTTCTTATCAAACAACCGGGAGAACCGGTTTCGAACATCATCCCTAATTTCTGCTTTTAAAATACCAGCAATGGAGTCATGAAATTTAGTAAAGAGAAGTTCCAATACAGAGATAGAATGGAATAGTTCTTTTGAATGTTTCACCCTTAATGTGAGTCGGAGTAATTCTAAAATATTTGTTTTGTATAATCCTCCATCCTCTTCAGTCTCCTTGTTTGTGGAACATTTTTTAACACAGGAGTAAGGGAAACGTGCAGTTTTCAAAATAATTGTATATTGTCTGATTGTCTATAAGGCCAAGAATGCTTTTATGCTGAGTTCTAGCTGGGGATTGGATGAGCGCTAAAAAGTCAAAATAGTCATCTTACACTTAACTTTGTTATATTCTATGTCATGATGACAATGGTTGATCTTTACATGCAAAGTAGTTATGAAGATTTCCTTGCCATGTTTTGTCAACCCAGTTATGCTTTTCGCCCTCAACAGAAAACTTGAGCGTCAAGGTCGCTGTTGTCACGGTGGGGGTCGTTGCTGGGGCTGTCCTTCTGTCGGCCATCATCTTTGGGATTGTCAAGCGTTACAGACACAGTGAGTTACATATCTTTTGTCTTTTTCTTGTCTTTTATTCCTCAGCGCAGCATCACTCGACCTGTCAAACTGACCATTTCTGACCAGAAAACAGCCTTATTTTGTCTTCATTATTTTATTTTAATAGTGTTCTGTAGTTTTCCCATCATGCAATTGTATTTTATTTTAATCCCCTCCGACAGCAAAACTACCAGAATGTCCCCTTATTTTCAGGTGACATCACGTGTGCACACTTATCTTGCTGACTCATTAAGAGGAAGTAAGAGAGAAACATCAAGTTTCTAAGTCTCACCTCAAAGATCTCATGCGAGTGATGAGGAACCTTCTGGATGCACTTTCTTCACCATGAGTGAGGTGTTTGGTTAGCATGAGTAACCAGCTAACAGTGCGTTTGTGTTTGTTCAACAGCTCACGGTTTTTACTGGGTCAACAGGCCCACTGAATCATGGGTCACAGTGGCCATGCGGCATCTGAGCCTTACTCGGTCTGAGTCTGATTCTGAGTCTGAGTCTGAGTCTGAGTGAGACACAGCAGCTGGCACACAGTGAGTTAACTTACAAGCACTGTTTGCATGTCCAAATGTTTTTGGACTCGGTGTGAAGATGATCTTTAACTTAGATTAACTTTTGTGGGTAATATGCTGTCATCTTCTTCCTTCAGGAACACAAAGATGTCTCCATCGCTGAGGGACATCATTTCACATGGAGATGAGATGAAGATGTTCTTTGTTCCTTATGATACATATACCTTTTACTCATATTTTACTGTTACATCATGCAATGTCTTTTCTGGGTACTTACAAAATGGAGATGAGATGGAGATGAGATGGAGATGAGATGGATGAGATGGATGAGATGGAGATGAAATGGAGATGAGATGGAGATGAGATGGAAATGAGTTGGAGATGTTCTTTGTTCCTTATGATACATATACCTTATACTCATATTTTACTGTTACATCATGCAATGTCTTTTCTGGGTACTTAAAAAATGGAGATGAGATGGAGATGACATGGAGATGAGATGGATGAGATGGAGATGAAATGGAGATGAGATGGAGATGAGGTGGAGATGAGATGGAGATGAGATGGAGATGAGATAGAAATGAGTTGGAGATGTTCTTTGTTCTTCATGATACATATACCTTATACTCATATTTTACTGTTACATCATGCAATGTCTTTTCTGGGTACTTAAAAAATGGAGATGAGATGGAGATGAGATGGAGATGAGATGGAGATGAGATGGAGATGAGATGGAGATGAGATGGATGAGATGGAGATGAAATGGAGATGAGATGGTGATGAGGTGGAGATGAGATGGAGATGAGATGGAGATGAGATGGAGATGAGATGGAGATGAGATGGAGATGAGATGGAGATGTTCTTTGTTCTTCATGAGACATATACCTTGTACTCATAATTTACTGTTACATCATGCAATGTCTTTTCTGGGTACTTAAAAAATGGAGATGAGATGGAGATGAGATGGAGATGAGATGGATGAGATGGAGATGAAATGGAGATGAGATGGTGATGAGGTGGAGATGAGATGGAGATGAGATGGAGATGTTCTTTGTTCTTCATGATACATATACCTTATACTCATATTTTACTGTTACATCATGCAATGTCTTTTCTGGGTACTTACAAAATGGAGATGAGATGGAGATGAGATGGATGAGATGGATGAGATGGAGATGAAATGGAGATGAGATGGAGATGTTCTTTGTTCTTCATGATACATATACCTTATACTCATATTTTACTGTTACATCATGCAATGTCTTTTCTGGGTACTTAAAAAATGGAGATGAGATGGAGATGAGATGGAGATGAGATGGAGATGAGATGGAGATGAAATGGAGATGAGATGGTGATGAGGTGGAGATGAGATGGAGATGAGATGGAGATGAGATGGAGATGTTCTTTGTTCCTTATGATACATATACCTTTTACTCATATTTTACTGTTACATCATGCAATGTCTTTTCTGGGTACTTACAAAATGGAGATGAGATGGGGATGAGATGGAGATGAGATGGATGAGATGGATGAGATGGAGATGAAATGGAGATTAGATGGAGATGAGATGGAAATAGTTGGAGATGTTCTTTGTTCCTTATGATACATATACCTTATACTCATATTTTACTGTTACATCATGCAATGTCTTTTCTGGGTACTTAAAAAATGGAGATGAGATGGAGATGACATGGAGATGAGATGGATGAGATGGAGATGAAATGGAGATGAGATGGAGATGAGGTGGAGATGAGATGGAGATGAGATGGAGATGAGATGGAGATGAGATGGAAATGAGTTGGAGATGTTCTTTGTTCTTCATGATACATATACCTTATACTCATATTTTACTGTTACATCATGCAATGTCTTTTCTGGGTACTTAAAAAATGGAGATGAGATGGAGATGAGATGGAGATGAGATGGAGATGAGATGAAGATGAGATGGATGAGATGGAGATGAAATGGAGATGAGATGGTGATGAGGTGGAGATGAGATGGAGATGAGATGGAGATGAGATGGAGATGAGATGGAGATGAGATGGAGATGAGATGGAGATGTTCTTTGTTCTTCATGATACATATACCTTATACTCATATTTTACTGTTACATCATGCAATGTCTTTTCTGGGTACTTAAAAAATGGAGATGAGATGGAGATGAGATGGATGAGATGGAGATGAAATGGAGATGAGATGGAGATGAGGTGGAGATGAGATGGAGATTAGATGGAGATGAGATGGAAATGAGTTGGAGATGTTCTTTGTTCTTCATGATACATATACCTTATACTCATATTTTACTGTTACATCATGCAATGTCTTTTCTGGGTACTTAAAAAATGGAGATGAGATGAGATGAGATGGAGATGAGATGGATGAGATGGAGATGAAATGGAGATGAGATGGTGATGAGGTGGAGATGAGATGAAGATGAGATGGAGATGTTCTTTGTTCTTCATGATACATATACCTTATACTCATATTTTACTGTTACATCATGCAATGTCTTTTCTGGGTACTTAAAAAATGGAGATGAGATGGAGATGAGATGGATGAGATGGAGATTAAATGGAGATGAGATGGAGATGAGGTGGAGATGAGATGGAGATGAGGTGGAGATGAGATGGAGATGAGATGGAGATGAGATGGAAATGAGATGGAAATGAGTTGGAGATGTTCTTTGTTCTTCATGATACATATACCTTATACTCATATTTTACTGTTACATCATGCAATATCTTTTCTGGGTACTTAAAAAATGGAGATGAGATGAGATGAGATGGAGATGAGATGGAGATGAGATGGAGATTAGGGACGGCGTGGCGCAGTGGAAGAGTGGCCGTGCGCAACCCGGGGGTCCCTGGTTCAATCCCCACCTAGTGCCAACCTCGTCATGTCCGTTGTGTCCTGAGCAAGACACTTCACCCTTGCTCCTGATGGGTGCTGGTTAGCGCCTTGCATGGCAGCTCCCTCCATCAGTGTGTGAATGTGTGTGTAAATGGGTAAATGTGGAAGTAGTGTCAAAGCGCTTTGAGTACCTTGAAGGTAGAAAAGCGCTATACAAGTACAACCCATTTATCATTTATTATTAGATGGAGATGTTCTTTGTTCCTTATGATACATATACCTTATACTCATATTTTACTGTTACATCATGCAAAGTCTTTTCTGGGTACTTAAAAAATGGAGATGAGATGAGATGAGATGAGATGGAGATGAGATGGAGATGTTATTTGTTCTTTATGATACGTATACATTATATTCATATTTTACTGTTAAATCATGCAATGTCTTTTCTGGGTACTTAAAAAATGGAGATGAAATGAGATGAGATGGAGATGAGATGGAGATGAGATGGAGATGAGATGGAGATGTTCTTTGTTCTTCATGATACATATACCTTATACTCATATTTTACTGTTACATCATGCAATGTCTTTTCTGGGTACTTAAAAACTGAAGATGAGATGAGATGGAGATGAGATGGAGATGAGATGGAGATGAGATGGAGATGAGATGGAGATGTTCTTTGTTCTTCATTATACATATACCTTATACTCATATTTTACTTTTACATCATGCAATGTCTTTTCTGGGTACTTAAAAAATGGAGATGAGATGAGATGGAGATGAGATGGAGATGAGATGGAGATGAGATGGAGACAAGATGGAGATGAGATGGACATGTTCTTTGTTCTTCATGATACATATACCTTATACTCATATTTTACTGTTACATCATGCAATGTCTTTTCTGGGTACTTAAAAACTGAAAATGAGATGAGATGGAGATGAGATGGAGATGAGATGGAGATGAGATGGAGATGAGATGGAGATGTTCTTTGTTCATGATACATATACCTTATATTCATATTTTACTGTTACATCATGCAATGTCTTTTCTGGGTACTTAAAAAATGAAGATGAGATGAAATGGAGATGAGATGGAGATGAGATGGAGATGAGATGGAGATGTTCTTTCTTCCTTATGATACATTTACCTTATACTCATATTTTACTTTTACATCATGCAATGTCTTTTCTGGGTACTTAAAAAATGGAGATGAGATGAGATGGAGATGAGATGGAGATGTTCTTTGTTCTTCATGATGCATATACCTTATACTCATATTTTACTGTTACATCATGCAATGTCTTTTCTGGGTACTTAAAAATGGAGATGAAATGAGATGAGATGGAGATGAGAATGGAGATGAGATGGAGATGAGATGGATATGTTCTTTTTTCTGCATGATACATATACCTTATACTCATATTTTACTGTTACATCATGCAATGTCTTTTCTGGTTACTTAAAAAATGAAGATGAGATGAGATGGAGATGAGATGGTGATGAAATGGAGATGTTCTTTGTTCTTCATGATACATATACCTTATACTCATATTTTACTGTTACATCATGCAATGTCTTTTCTCGGTACTTAAAAAACCCGTTATGATCATTTCAAAGTTTTGTCGTTTCAGATTGATTTAGGTCCTAATGTGCGTGTTGCTTTAAATGCAAACTAATAGTAGTGGAATCGCCGCTATTTATTGATGACAATCACATAGTGCCACATTTCTTTCAATAAATTAATTTGTTCATTCCGGCTCCAGAAGGAGGAAGAGTCAGAAAGTGATGTTGAGAGAAAAATACAAGAAGAGAACAAGATAAAGATTTAAGTTTTCGCAGCACAAACTGAAAGCCAACTAAGATGAAAACTGTGAAATAAAAGTAAAACATAGTATATTTTTAACAGATATTACTTTAAATTAATTACAATATTGATACGCCAAAACATGGATTTGTCAAAATTGAAGTCGAATGTTCTATTGGCAAACACACATTCAAAGCAGTACCATTGCAGTGTGACCACAGTGTTGTCACTTGATTGGTAGTTAAGTCATTTCATGGTTTTACCTTCGACCAGTAACCTTTAACAGTTAACGTTTTTTACCCGAGTGTTAAAAAGTGACATGTCTGCATTACTCAAGTGTCATTTATCGTCACATTTAAGATGTTTTATTTTTAGACTGGTAAGCTTTCTTAAAGAGAACTGCACTTTTTTTTCACAACCCTTATGAAAGACATGACAATGAATGGATTTAAAAAAAAAAAAAAAGCATTCTATCTCTTAAATAAACGTGAATAAAAGTCTACTTACAGTGGAGCCTATGGGGCGTCCTCTATTCCTCCCATAAAACCCAATTAGTAGCGATCCAAAAACTGCCAACAATACTCCATTTACATTTCCATCCATCCATGTCCTACCGCTTGTCCCTTTCGGGGTAGCGGGAGTGCTGGAAGATATCCCAGCTACATTCAGGCGGAAGGCGGGGTACACCCTGGACAAGTTGCCATCTCATCGCAGGGCCAACACAGATAGACAACATTCACATTCACATTCACACACTAGGGACCATTTAGTGTTGCTAATCAACCTATCCCCAGGTGCATGTCTTTGGAGGCTACATTTCGTGACTTGAAAATTAACCAAATATTAATGACATCTGTATTATAACGCAGACAATCTATTGATCACAAGATTGTGTGTAATGTTGACATGATTGACTGATCAGCTGCTTCCTCGTTTCCTTGCTCGTCAAACTTTATTGTATATCATAAATCATGCCTCTCACCTGGACAAAATAAGGCTGAGGGTGTATTCCGACAAGATGGTACACTATTTTAGACCCGGAAATGGCAAGTACGACACAAAAAGACGCTTGGTTTCCCCCACCTTTGCTTTGCGAAGACTATGAGTCATTCTTCATCTAACTGGGAATATATGAACATCTAGTAGCCGGCATCCTTATGACAGCAGACCTTGCCCAGTAAATGATGTTTTATCATGTCTGTTGGCTCTGATGAAGTCTGTAGTGAGTAATAATCAGTAATGTAATTAAAAAAAAAAAAAAAGCGAACGTCGTAATGCGTTTTTTTTTTATTAATGCGCCGCATATCATTAAAATGATCAAAATACGTAAATATTAAATATTATAAATGTGCCCGTTACTACATTACATATACTGTATACTTACATCATGTATACACAACTTTAATGGAGGTGTTTGGATGTTTTTTTTAAGGATTTTATAGGCAGAATACAGCGGCTTGCATAGCCTCCATTGTAAGCGGACTTTTGATCGCATGTATTTCATATTTAGCATGCATAAAAATACATCTGTCATCATGTCTTTCATGATTGCGAATGATAGGCAAAATTCGGGAAAAAAAGTGCCGTTTCCCTTAAAACTTGTATGAATAATCTTGAAATTACATGTTTTAATGTCTGTACCATTATTAAAGATTTTTTGATTGCAATTTCTGTTTCGTTGATTTGTTGTTTCCGATGTATAAAAAAAGATGAGAGGCAGCAATACATTATCTTCCATGATAATGAAGACATCCATCCATCTTCTTTTACTGTATACCAGTTTACATTCATGTTCATCCATCCATTATTTCCTCCTCACCTAATCCTGGTTGCAGACACAGCAGTCTGTCAGCAGTCCCTGTCTCCGATCACTTCCTCTAACTTCACTCCCAAGGTCACTAAGGTGTTATTTCGTTAGTGGGACATAGTCCTCTAACTCCACTCCCAAGGTCACTAAGGTGTTATATCACTAGTGGGACATAGTCCTTAAAGCGTGTCCTAGGTCTACAGGCTAAACAGGGCCTTAAGCAAAAATATGTTTGGAGGCCGCCACCACTACAAAATATTTTCACACTTTCTGTGAAATTATTTTTCTACTTTGTAAATACATTTTTAATATAATTTGATGCAGGTTTTGTACTAATTAATTCACGAGAAACACATTGTGTCAAGACGTGGACTATGGTGTGTTTGTTTTCCCAAGATGCAAGTAAAGCTGGACTGGACATGGCGTGAAGGTAAATACATATTTATTGTTAACGCTCAAAAAAGGAATCAAACAAAAGGCGCGCACAAGGGCGGAAGTACAAAAAAACTTGGCTATGAAAACAAAAGACTATCACAAAGGCAATTAACTAAGAACACGAAACAAAAACACTTACTGTGGCATGGCATGAAGTATGAATAACAAGGGTGGACATGAATATCATGGGATGGATGGATGGATGGATGGATGGATGGATGGATGGATGGATGGATGGATGGATAGATAATGTCACCAGGCCGACTGCCTGGCAACAACAAGCTTAAATACTGGTGACATGATTAGTGAAAACAGGTGCGTGACTCAAAATGAGAAAACGTGAGACAGGTGCGTGACATGAGGATGTGAACCAGGTGAAACTAATGGTTACTATGGTGACAAAGCAAGGGAGTGAAGACAAGAAATAAAAAGTGTCCAAAAACCAAGTAAAACAACTAAACAAAACATGATCACAGACATGACACATTGTTCAATTTTAGGATATAAAAACCGAAATGTTCTGATCTTTTAATACATTTTCGACTGGGACTCAAACCCACTACCACTACATGCTTTCGAAGAGAAGCACTAATGCCGCACACCACAGGAGTCTGTCAAACCAGGTGGGGTCAATTGTCATTATATTCTTTCCAGTGACAACGCAGAAAGTGGCGATGAATATGTTAAATGTAACATTTTATATGATGCACCCTGTCGTTAATTGACATTTTGCATGCGCTGCTTCACGCAAAACAAGGCCCACCATAGATTGTGGGGCCCTAAGCACAGCACTTGATCTGCATAGGGCAGGGGTCGGCAACCCGCGGCTCCGGGGCCCCAAGAGGTAGCCCGGAAGAGTTAGGGCTGCAATGGATTCTGGGTATTTGTCATTCTTGTTTGGTGTGGGTTCATAGTGTGGCGCATATTTGTAACGTAACAGTGTTAGTTGTTTTATACGGCCACCCTCAGTGTGACCTGTATGGCTGTTGAGCAAGTATGCCTTGCAGTTACTTATGTTTGTCTGCAGAAGCTGCATACAACATGTAGCTGGGCTGGTGTCACGTTCAAACACTGTGATATCTATTAAACAAGACAAAAGGCAAGGAATCAAACAGAGACAGAAATCAATTTGGACTCAATATTGAGGAGAGACATGGCCACTGCACTCTCTGTACAGTCCTGCACCACGCTCTGACGAAGAAGGTTTTCGTCTCCTCTTTATTACAATATTCAATGTTCAAGCACCAACACATGTCACAGCAGGAATGGGAAGTATTTAAAACAGTCATTGTTTTCGGTCGCTTTGAAGACCAAGCAGTGGGATTTCTCGGGCTTGGGCTCTTCCTGGATCCAGCTGGGGCAGGTGTTGGAGGACAATGGATAACCCCTTCCGTCTCCTGACCACAGTGACTTCAAGAGGGCAGCGGGTCGTAAACAGCGTTGACCTCGGTCACCAAACAGTTGGAAGAGAGTTTGTGAAATACTTCAGAGAGAGTTCGTTTAACACTTCAAAGAGAGTTCCTCCGGAAGTTGAGCAGATCCTGCCATCTGTCCGTGTTGAAATCACAGTGGAGTTTTACAAGCCTTCTTCCTCTTGTTAGGCCTCGAAAGACAGCATTCATAATACAACGTTTCTTTTGTGATAACTTACAAACAATTATTCCAACAATTCCCTCCTGTTTATCGCAAAAACGTTCCCATAATCTCCTTATCCCTAATAACTTCTTGCAATTTTCAGTTAATCGTTAATTTCCTTACGACAAAGTTATGTTTACACTCAGAATTGAACATACATTTTTCCTCATATTTATAACATTTCTGGAAATAAATCAGGAACACCATCCTGGTAGGTATCGTCTTCAGATTCATCTTCCTTGTCGTCCACCAGGAAGTACATCTGAACAGCTTTATCATCTGCTGGGCTAATTGCTGTGGTAATCAGACGGTTAAACAGAGAACAGACAGGGAATACAACAACATCCACACAACGTCAGTATTGCTGAACACGGCCATAGATACCAGATACCAAAGACTTGTATTTGCCAAAACCGTCCAACCACCCCTCCCACATAGATGTATCTATGCCTGAATGCTCTTTCAGTTTACCGTTGAGGTGCGCAGGCCTTCCATTGCTTTGGTCAGGCTACTTTCTGCATCAGTGCAGTTTGGTACGAACATGCAACACTGTTCACCAAATATTGCGCACACGCCCCCTTTTTTGCGTCATACGGTTTTGAAAAGCCATAAGGAAGGTGGCGGTGGCGAGTTGATTAGCGACGGCTTCAAGTCTTGGCCTGTGTAATTTTCCAATCCCTGTACATTGTAGTGGACGTAGTTTATTCTGTCAACATTCTTGTTAATCGTACACCACCAGTAGACGTATGATTCAAATCCAGCTGCAACTTGATTTACCAATTTATAGTCGTCAGATATACTTCTTTGGACACCCATCAATATAAGTTGGATCTACAACACTTTGCCAGTTTACATCATGTCTAATTATTTTCCAATGTTCAGATATCAAACTGCTAAGGCGTGTTAACAATTCTTGTACAAATATTGATACTTTTACTACGTGTATGCAGTTATCTGATGATACGCTTCCTAACTGTTGTACAGAGCCTTGCATGTTAATGCAGGTATAATTAGCGTTTTCACATATTTATCAAATATTGGTTTCTGTTTTGTCTCTTTAGCTACAGGGTCAATTTTGTTTTGCTCATTACTTCAATTCAACTTTTTTTTTGACTCATCTTGAGTAATTGTCTGGGCTTATACATACAACACATTTTTGTAGCCTTTCCTACTTGCTCCGCCATAAGGAACAAATTAATTACCAAAACAAGAACCAATTATTATCAAACTTTGACACATCATCAAATGGTATGCTTACAACTTTGTCACAGTGGAATTTGTAGTGTGCTAGTTAACATGTCCCTTTGATAACACAAATACAATTCCAAATACTTTTTTCCCATTATATGACCTTTCTACAATGTAAATACAATCCCAAATACTTTTTTTTTTCCATTATATGACCTTTTTACAATGTGCTAAGTGTATTTAGCTTGGTCTTTCCACTATCTTTCAAATGGTGTTAGTCCTGTTGTACTTGTAATGTTAATGTACATTTTTACTAAATCTTTGCATAATGCTTTTGCTACTGTCAGCACATCTGCTTTTCCTTTAGGAAATATTTCTAACTACTTTGAAAATGCATCTACTATGACCAGACAATAATGTTTTCCTTCACTCTTATTTAGTTAATTGCATTGATGTTTTATACAAAAAATGTTTTTATAAGAATTAAACTATAGGAAGTATAGTACTTCTGTATAAGGGCATTCATATCCCTCCTGTTGAGCCATGAGTTCAACCATGGCTCAAAACTGCTACCCACTTATATAGATTTTTTAGTAAGATTAGTTTATTGTCTGGACATACATAGATGTCTTCTTTGATCAATGTGACTCCGTTTTTTAAATCCATTTATCTTTTTCTTTTGGAGTACTTTGTCGTTGCATGTCTTTTAGTATATCATGCGCTAGTTTGTAGTTTGAAATATGTATTTCATTTTCTGTTGCTTGTTTTGCTGTTTTGTCAGCAAACACATTTCCTATTGATACTGTGTCTGTTCCTTTGGTGTGTGTCGCACATTTGCATATTGCTATTTTAGCAATATGCAAATGCTGTACTGCTTCTACTAATTCTTTTTTCTCTCTTTTTTTTTTAATCAGTTCTCCAATGTGTTACAGATATTCCTGTTGACTTTATCATTCCTATATTTTGGCTATCTTTATATATATTGTGACCTTTTGATCTTTCATTACTTTACATGCTTCTATTAGTGCTTCTAGTTCTGCCGCTTGCATTGAGCAATTTGATGGTCATTTGATAGCTTTAAAAATTTTCGTTACTGTAACAATCGCACATTCTGTTCTATTTTTATTTCACAGAATGCTGCTTTAGCTTCTGAATTCCACTCTACAGATGATTTCATTTTTTCATTATTTTACTTAAAGGAGCTACTATTTCAGCATAATTTGGTATTCAACTTCTACAATAATTAGTTAATCCTAAAAATGACATCATTTGCTTCTTTGTTTGTGGTTTTTGTACTTGTAGTACTTTGGTTTTCTATTTTCCACAATAGTGCGTTCATTTTTGTTTAGAGAACGTCCTAGTTTCTTTACTTGTCTTTTGCATAATTGTACTTTTATTTTGCTTATTTTGTGTCTTTCACTATGTAGATGATTTAATAACGCTAATGTTATTTTTCCTCCTAATTCAAATGTTATACATATTACTTTATGTATTTTTTAAGTAATGTTTTAAACTCACTTAACTGTCTATATGCCACTTAATCTATACTTTTAAACTCTGAATTTACATTCTTCCCATTGTTTGTATTTTTTATTTGCAATTACTATTCAATAATATTCAAAGCAATCAGTTGTCTATCGCTAGCTGATAGTTTTCCTGATTGCCATACCTCCTTATTTATTTTATGTTATGTCATTATCTTATCTTAGCTCAACACTCAGATGTATGGTGTTGCAAATGTCTAAAACATAATCTAATTTAAGAATGTTATACTATACTTCAAAGTTAAACCTACTTTAAATTTACATGTAATAAATTCATTTTCACACCTCCCCCACTGCGCCACGCACACACACACACACACACACACACACACACACACACACACACACACACACACACGGTGGTGTGTGAGTGTGTGAGTGCACTCTTAATGGCAAAGGTCAGCAACACTTGAAGAGATTTCTCTTTTTTTTTTTTTTTTTTCTCTCTTCTTTCCTCGGCTAATAAACATGTAACTCACTTTATCATTTTATCATACTATACATCTCAACTCTTATAGTTATTAATCTAGGTTTTTTTTGTTCCATTATTTAATTATACATATATATATATATTTGTATATATAAAAGCGCTCTTTATATATCCAAACATACATGTACCGTATTTTCCGCACTATAAGGCGCACCTAAAAACCACAAATTTTCTCAAAAGCTGACAGTGCGCCTTATAACCCGGTGCGCTTTATATATGGATGAATATTAAGATTCATTTTCATAAAGTTTCGGTCTCGCAACTTCGGTAAACAGCCGCCATCTTTTTTCCCGGTAGAACAGGAAGCACTTCTTCTACGCAAGCAACCGCCAAGGTAAGCACCCGCCCCCATAGAACAGGAAGCGCTTCTTCTTCTACTGTAAGCAACCACCCGCCCGCGTAGAAGAAGAAAAAGCGCGCGGAAATAACCGTACGTTTCATTTCCTTTGTGTGTTTACATCTGTAAAGACCACAAAATGGCTCCTACTAAGCGACAGGTATCCGGTTCATGAAAAGACGCAATCTCTCCATCCGCACACGGATTACTATTTCACAGCAAATGATATTCCTGTGAACCGCACTGTGGATACAACGGGAGCACGTACGGTGAATATTCACACCACAGGGAATGAGAAGTCATCCTTCACTGTGGTTCTAGCTTGCCATGCTAATGGCCAGAAACTTCCACCCATGGTGATATTCAAAAGGAAGACCTTGCCAAAAGAGACCTTTCCAGCCGGCGTCATCATAAAAGCTAACTCGAAGGGATGGATGAAGAAAAGATGAGCGAGTGGTTAAGGTAAGTTTAAGTTTACGCGAAGAGGCCGGGTGGCTTTTTTCACGCAGCTCTGTCCATGTTGATATACGATTCCATGCGCGCCCACATCACGCTGGTTTTAATGTATTATTAAAGTTTGACTGACCTATCTGACTGTTTTTTTGACATTCCTTTAGCGCAGTTAGATGCGGCTTACAACACGGGGCGGCTTATAGGTGGACAAAGTTTTGAAATTTGCCGTTCATTGAAGGCGCGGCTTATAACCCAGGGCGCCTTATGGTGCGGAAAATACGGTATATCTTCAGTCTACCTTTTCTTCATCTCTTATTTCAATACCCCATTATCTCTGTCGTACACATTCGTTTATTCCATTTTGCATTAATTCTTCTTCTCCTCTCTGAGCTGCCACCTTAACGTGGTAGAGGAGTTTGCGTGTCCCAATGATCCTAGGAGCTATGTTGTCCGGGGGCTTCCATGCCCCCTGGTAGGGTCTCCCAAGACAAACAGGTCCTAGGTGAGGGATCAGACAAAGAGCAGCTCGAAGACTTCTATGGAAATGCAAGAACCGAGACTCAGATTTCCCTCGCCCGGACGCGGGTCACCGGGGCCCCCCTCCGGAGCCAGGCCCGGAGTTGGGGCACGATGGCGAGCGCCTGGTGGCCGGGCCTGTCCCCATGGGGCCCGGCCGGGCACAGCCCGAAGAGGCAACGTGGGTCCCCCCTCCAATGGGCTCACCACCCATAGCAGGGGCCATAGAGGTCGGGTGCAATGTGAGCTGGGCGGTAGCCGAAGGCAGGGCACTTGGCGGTCCGATCCTCGGCTACAGAAGCTAGCTCTTGGGACGTGGAACGTCACCTCGCTGGGGGGGAAGGAGCCTGAGCTAGTGCGCGAGGTAGAGAAGTTCCGGTTGGATATAGTCGGACTCACCTCGACGCACAGCAAGGGCTCTGGAACCAGTTCTCTCGAGAGGGGCTGGACTCTCTTCCACTCTGGCGTTGCCAGCAGTGAGAGGCGACGGGCTGGGGTGGCAATTCTTGTTGCCCCCCGGCTCAGAGCCTGCATGTTGGAGTTCAACCCGGTGGACGAGAGGGTAGCTTCCCTCCGCCTTCGGGTGGGGGGACGGGTCCTGACTGTTGTTTGCGCTTACGCGCCAAACGGCAGCTCAGAGTACCCACCCTTTTTGGATTCACTCGAGGGAGTACTTGAGAGTGCTCCCCCGGGTGATTCCCTCGTTCTACTGGGGGACTTCAACGCTCATATTGGCAACGACAGTGAAACCTGGAGAGGCGTGATTGGGAAGAATGGCCGCCCGGATCTGAACCCAAGTGGTGTTTTGTTATTGGACTTTTGTGCCCGTCACGGATTGTCCATAACGAACACCATGTTCAAGCATAAGGGTGTCCATATGTGCACTTGGCACCAGGACACCCTAGGCCGCAGTTCTATGATCGACTTTGTAGTTGTGTCATCGGATTTGCGGCCTCATGTTTTGGACACTCGGGTGAAGAGAGGGGCGGAGCTTTCTACTGATCACCACCTGGTGGTGAGTTGGCTGCGATGGTGGGGGAGGATGCCGGACAGACCTGGCAGGCCCAAACGCATTGTGAGGGTTTGCTGGGAACGTCTGGCAGAGTCTCCTGTCAGAGAGAGTTTCAATTCCCACCTCCGGAAGAACTTTGAACATGTCACGAGGGAGGTGCTGGACATTGAGTCCGAGTGGACCATGTTCCGCACCTCTATTGTCGAGGCGGCTGATTGGAGCTGTGGCCGCAAGGTAGTTGGTGCCTGTCGTGGCGGTAATCCTAGAACCCGTTGGTGGACACCGGCGGTGAGGGATGCCGTCAAGCTGAAGAAGGAGTCCTATCGGGTTCTTTTGGCTCATGGGACTCCTGAGGCAGCGGACAGGTACCGACAGGCCAAGCGGTGTGCGGCTTCAGCGGTCGCGGAGGCAAAAACTCGTACATGGGAGGAGTTCGGGGAAGCCATGGAAAACGACTTCCGGACGGCTTCGAAGCGATTCTGGACCACCATCCACCGCCTCAGGAAGGGGAAGCAGTGCACTACCAACACCGTGTATGGTGCGGATGGTGTTCTGCTGACCTCGACTGCGGAAGTTGTGGATCGGTGGAGGGAATACTTCGAAGACCTCCTCAATCCCACCAACACGTCTTCCTATGAGGAAGCAGTGCCTGAGGAATCTGTGGTGGGCTCTCCTATTTCTGGGGCTGAGGTTGCTGAGGTAGTTAAAAAGCTCCTCGGTGGCAAGGCCCCGGGGGTGGATGAGATCCGCCCGGAGTTCCTTAAGGCTCTGGATGCTGTAGGGCTGTCTTGGTTGACAAGACTCTGCAGCATCGCGTGGACATCGGGGGCAGTACCTCTGGATTGGCAGACCGGGGTGGTGGTTCCTCTCTTTAAAAAGGGGAACCGGAGGGTGTGTTCTAACTATCGTGGGATCACACTCCTCAGCCTTCCCGGTAAGGTCTATTCAGGTGTACTGGAGAGGAGGCTACGCCGGATAGTCGAACCTCGGATTCAGGAGGAAAAGTGTGGTTTTAGTCCTGGTCGTGGAACTGTGGACCAGCTCTATACTCTCGGCAGGGTCCTTGAGGGTGCATGGGAGTTTGCCCAACCAGTCTACATGTGCTTTGTGGACTTGGAGAAGGCATTCGACCGTGTCCCTCGGGAAGTCCTGTGGGGAGTACTCAGAGAGTACGGGGTTTCGGACTGTCTGATTGTGGCGGTCCGCTCCCTGTATGATCAGTGTCAGAGCTTGGTTCGCATTGCCGGCAGTAAGTCGGACACATTTCCGGTGAGGGTTGGACTCCGCCAAGGCTGCCCTTTGTCACCGATTCTGTTCATAACTTTTATGGACAGAATTTCTAGGCGCAGTCAAGGCGTTGAGGGGATCCGGTTTGGTGGCTGCAGGATTAGGTCTCTGCTTTTTGCAGATGATTTGGTCCTGATGGCTTCATCTGGCCAGGATCTTCAGCTCTCACTGGATCGGTTCGCAGCTGAGTGTGAAGCGACTGGGATGAGAATCAGCACCTCCAAGTCCGAGTCCATGGTTCTCGCCCGGAAAAGGGTGGAGTGCCATCTCCGGGTTGGGGAGGAGATCTTGCCCCAAGTGGAGGAGTTCAAGTACCTCGGAGTCTTGTTCACGAGTGAGGGAAGAGTGGATCGTGAGATCGACAGGCGGATTGGTGCGGCGTCTTCAGTAATGCGGACGCTGTATCGATCCGTTGTGGTGAAGAAGGAGCTGAGCCGGAAGGCAAAGCTCTCAATTTACCGGTCGATCTACGTTCCCATCCTCACCTATGGTCATGAGCTTTGGGTTATGACCGAAAGGACAAGATCACGGGTACAAGCGGCCGAAATGAGTTTCCTCCGCCGGGTGGCGGGGCTCTCCCTTAGAGATAGGGTGAGAAGCTCTGTCATCCGGGGGGAGCTCAAAGTAAAGCCGCTGCTCCTCCGCATCGAGAGGAGCCAGATGAGGTGGTTCGGTCATCTGGTCAGGATGCCACCTGAGCGCCTCCCTAAGGAGGTGTTTAGGGCATGTCCGACCGGTAGGAGGCCACGGGGAAGACCCAGGACACGTTGGGAAGACTATGTCTCCCGACTGGCCTGGGAACGCCTCGGGATCCCCCGGGAGGAGCTGGACGAAGTGGCTGGGGAGAGGGAAGTCTGGGCTTCCCTGCTTAGGCTGCTGCCCCCGCGACCCGACCTCGGATAAGCGGAAGAAAATGGATGGATGGATTAATTCTTCTTATTGATTTCTTCCCATTTCTTCATCTATTTTTACTTTTATCTCATTTTAGCACTTTGAGATTTTTCTCCTATTTGCTTTTTCTTTTAACCTATTTTTATTTTTATTTGAACCTCCGGGATTTTTACACAATTTGTACCTG
Organism: Nerophis lumbriciformis; assembly: GCF_033978685.3. Taxonomy (NCBI): domain Eukaryota; kingdom Metazoa; phylum Chordata; class Actinopteri; order Syngnathiformes; family Syngnathidae; genus Nerophis; species Nerophis lumbriciformis. The sequence continues at coordinate 11,484,766 of NC_084574.2, forward strand.
GAAAGATACACACTTAAACACACACTAACAAACAAACAAACAAGTTTGCAGCGATCTTACCACCAATGGCATACGCTGACAACATGACTAATTGGTGTCGTCTTTTAACAGTCATGCTGAGTTACTTTGATTGTTAATTTTTTTTTTTTTTTTCCTCAGGACAGTTTCTTGCAAAATGTCCCTCTTTGCCACAACGCCAACACGCAGTAGAGTGTAACCGCTGTCTTTGTTGTGGTCTCCTATTTTGGTTGAAATAGATTGTAGTAGACCATATTAGATCTGCGTTTCTTTGGGTTCCTCTTTCCATTTTGAGAATTTGGAGAAATCCGTCGTCCCCTACAGAGCCGAACTTATAAGGATTACTTTTGTCTTGTTTGTAAGATAGTGGTTTAATTTATTATTGTGGTACACGTCGCTTCTACTGGAGATGGTTCCCCAGTGAAGGTGTCTTGCCTAGAGCATCCACAATAACCCACTATTTACTTCTCACAACTTTAATATGGAGTGATAGCCTAATGGCTATTACTCCCACACACTCTCACATTCACACCTTTCAGTATATTGATCTACGGAAATTTCAATGTCTATTGCATGAGGACCCCGTCGCTCTCCAGGTTATTGTTTTTTACGGACAAAATTCAGTTTTTATTCTGAATAGACCATTTTAGGTCTGTATTGGACGCCGTCGTCCTCAGGATAATGGTTCACGGATATTTCAAATTATTGTGGGCCCCGACACCCCCTAGTATGTTTGTTTATGGATATTACGGATTCCAGTTTTCGCGGTTCCGTTTACCTGCAGTATTTTGGCCTCTTCAGTTTTTATTTTAATTCAGTTTTTATTTAAAATTTTAATACTCACGGACGTTGGACTCCGACGTCCCTCTAATTATTTGGCCTTTTTACCTGTTAGAGCCTAGGATTTACAGGGTTTGTCTATGCGTCGTAACCCTCAGTCACACGCTCTTTCTTAGTCGTTTCTTTCTTCGTCAATTTAAAACGTACTCACTGCTCTCTGCCTTCCTTCCTCTTGTCCTTGGATTTCCGTCAGTCTTTCAATTCCAGCCCGAAATGAAGAAAAAGCAGTTCCTCAATCAGGATTTGGTTGCCATGGTCTTTCTGGTTTCACTCATTCTTGCTGGAATCGTCAGACGTGTTGGAATCCGGCTCGAAGGACCAATAAGATGTCACGTTCAAACACTGTGATATCTATTAAACAAGACAAAAGGCAAGGAATCAAACAAATTCAATTTGGACTCAATATTGAGGAGAGACATGGCCACTGCACTCTCTATACAGTCCTGCACCACGCTCTGACGAAGAAGGTTTTCGTCTCCTCTTTATTACAATATTCAATGTTCACGCACCAACACATGTCACAGCAGGAATGGGAAGTATTTAAAACAGTCATTGTTTTTGGTCGCTTTGAAGACCAAGCAGTGGGATTTCTCGGGCTTGGGCTCTTCCTGGATCCAGCTGGGGCAGGTGTTGAGGACAATGGATAACCCCTCCCGTCTCCTGACCACAGTGACTTCAAGAGGGCAGCGGGTCGTAAACAGCGTTGACCTCGGTCACCAAACAGTTGGAAGAGAGTTTGTGAAATACTTCAGAGAGAGTTCGTTTAACACTTCAAAGAGAGTTCCTCCGGAAGTTGAGCAGATCCTGCCATCTGTCCGTGTTGAAATCACAGTGGAGTTTTACAAGCCTTCTTCCTCTTGTTAGGCCTCGAAAGACAGCATTCATAATACGTTTCTTCTGTGATAACTTACAATTATTCCAACAGCTGGCACGCTGTTTATACAGGTTGTAGAGGGCGCTAAAGACAGTGCCATCACGGCACGCCCTTATTATTGTTCGGGTGAAAATCAGCAGACATCCTGATAGAATAGTTGCCCTGAATTTCGTGAGTCTCCCGGAAAAATCGGGAGGGTTGGCAAGTATGACGCTGGCAAGCACCATTCATATAAAACTTGCGGGTCGCACTAACATTACATTTTCATATTAAGGTGCGGGCCGCAAAATAACGTATAGCGAGCCGCGTGTCTGGTTTATACATAGCACAAAGCAAAAAAAAAACTTTGTATGCACTGTTATTTCATTTTAAATTTCAAAAGAGTTGTGGCTCCCATTGTTTTCTTGAATTTGGTAGAGTGGCCGTGCCAGCAATCGGAGTGTTGCTGGTTACTGGGGTTCAATCCCCACCTTCTACCATTCTAGTCATGTCCGTTGTGTCCTTGGGCATGACACTTCACCCCTTGCTCCTGATGGCTGCTGGTTAGCACCTTGCATGGCAGCTCCCGCCATCAGTGTGTGAATGGGTGAATGTGGTAATACTGTCAAAGCGCTTTGAGTACCTTGAAGGTAGAAAAGCGCTATACAAGTATAACCCATTTATCATGGGGTTCAATCCCCACCTTCTACCATTCTAGTCATGTCCGTTGTGTCCTTGGGCATGACACTTCACCCCTTGCTCCTGATGGCTGCTGGTTAGCACCTTGCATGGCAGCTCCCGCCATCAGTGTGTGAATGTGTGTGTGAATGGGTGAATGTGGTAATACTGTCAAAGCGCTTTGAGTACCTTGAAGGTAGAAAAGCGCTATACAAGTATAACCCATTTATCATTTATTTATAATTTGTGAAACGGGTCAAAATGGCTCTTTGAGTGGTAAAGGTTGCCGACCCCTGGCATAGGGGGCAGCTCAACTTTGGCCGCAACATACACGGACCAATCCGTTAACCGTTTTTTCATTTTGGGTCCGTAACCAAATATTGAAAAAACAGTTTTACACCATTTAAAAGGATTGTCAGATTATTATTTTTTTTTTACTTATCTTAAAACGTATGTCGGTCTGAGCGGCGCTCAAACACTCAAATCAAGTGTCATATCAAAACTTATGTTTGGTTCTCGTGTAAACAAAGCATGAACAACATTAACTCTTTATTGCTCAGTTTTGTTTCCCAAGTAAACAAAGCAGGAACAACAACGTGTAACAATATACAAATTCTTTATTGCTCAAACGGCACAACCATATATTACAAATATTACTTCAACCGCTGAAAATGCTCATAAAAGCAAAACATTAAGCTGAGCGACAGCTCACATCTTAAATTACTTGTAGTTGGGGCGGCATGGCTAGGTTGGTGGAGAGTACATGCCAGTAACTTGATGGTTCCAGGTTTGATCCGCCTTTCTGCCATTCTAGTCACTGTTGTTGTGTCCTTGGGCGAGACACTATGACCACCTGCTCCCAGTGCCACCCACACGTGTTAAAGTCTCGTAGATATTGGGTTTCACTATGTAAAGCGCTTTGAGTCACTAGAGAAAAGCGCTATATGAATATAATTCACTTCACACTTTAGTTGAGTTATCAATGTTACCAATGTAGTTTTAACAAAGAATGATGAATGTAAATAAAAACCTAATACATTAAAGGTTAAAGGCCTACTGAAACCCACTACTACCGACCACGCAGTCGGTAGTAGTGATGCAATCTTAACATTGCAACACATGCCAATACGGCCGCGTTAGCTTACTAAAGTGCAATTTTAAATTTTGCGCGAAATATCCTGCTGAAAACGTCTCGGTATGATGACGTCTGCGCGTGACATCACGGATGGTAGCGGACATTTTGGGACAGCATGGTGGCCAGCTATTAAGTTGTCTGTTTTCATCACAAAAATCCAAAGTATTCTGGACATCTGTGTTGGTGAATCTTTTGCAATTTGTTCAATAAACAATGGAGACAGCAAAGAAGAAAGCTGTAGGTAGGAAGCGGTGTATTGTGGCCGACTTCAGCAACACAAACACGGCCGGTGTTTCATTGTTTACATTCCCGGAAGATGACAGTCAAGCTTTACCATTGGCCTGTGGAGAACTGGGACAACATTATCGTCGATGTTCTCTACTAAACCCTTTCAGCAAAAATATGGCAATATCGCGAAATGATCAAGTATGACACATAGAATGGACCTGCTACCCCCGTTTAAATAAGAAAATCGCATTTCAGTAGGCCTTTAAGAATTAAATCATGCGTTCTGCAAAACGTCACACAGTACTTGGTGGAGAAAAGCTTTAAAGCCATGTCCAAGTCATTTGTGTGTTGTCAAACTTCAGGTCTGTTCATGTGTCTTCTTGAGCAGGCACCTTGTGGTGCAGGCACTGCAGGATCCTAATCCGGTCTGTTCATGTGTCTTCTTGAGCAAGGACCTTGTGGTGCAGGCACTGCAGGATCCCAATCCAATGTATTTCTTGGTATCCGTGCTGCTAACTCCCTAAGATTGGCACCAGCTTCTCCCTTGAAACTTGGGGCTGCTCCCTCACCTTTGTCACAATCATCCTTACTGTACCAGGGGAAATCTTGCATAGGGCTCCATACTGAGGACGACTGTTCATTTATATTTATTCCATTCATGATTTATAATCTTTTGACAGGTTTGGTCTTGCCTGTGGTGGTGAATAGGTTTGTTTCGGTTATTGGTGTCTTTTATCTACGTAACACGTTGAGATTAGGAGTACATTAAAGGGACAGATAGGACTAACTTGTGTGCTTCATGGGTACATAACCTCAAATTATGTTGCATGATAAATGTTATAGAAAATGGATGGTTTTTCCACAGGGTGTCATCCTCCAAGAGCGCCTACCTCATCATAAAATGAATGTACCTGTAGGAACAAAAACTACAGAAAAATGCTTGTCCTTCACCTTGTTGGAAAGTTTTCTCAGTGGAAAACTATTCAGTCACTGTTTCATTGATCACTAACTCTCCACGATTTCTTTTCCTCAAGGACCAAAAACTGAGAACGAAGACAATGGCCAGCAAAAGCACGGCAGTCACAGCCACTGCTATAATCACTTTATTTCCATTGCTTGTTATCGGCGGTGACTCTGGACAAGTTAGTAGGATCTCACTGAAGTTGGTTGCATCGCTCTTGTTCGATGATGACGATGGACACTTAAGTAGGATCTCACAGTGTTTGGTATCAAGCAGACTTTCCACCGTACAGAGATAGCTTCCACAGTTGTCCTCTGAGATCCTTTTTACAAACAAGTTCCCTCCTGTGGCGTCTTCAATGGCGCTAAGAGGCATCTTCTGGTTTCCACTCGTCTTTGTCCAGCTGTACATCAGCGGAGGAGTGCCTTGTGACGATTTGCATTTGAGCGTCACGTCATTACTCCCCACGGGCTCTCCTTCCACGGCACACACCGGTGTGCTCAGCTTCTCCTTAACTATCAG